>NC_061100.1:76936012-76953512 GCF_015104395.2 Macrobrachium nipponense | reverse complement strand
TTGGGCTGTTCTAGAACAGCCCAAACTTCAAATGCATTATTTATCCATCTGAGCGAAAAATCTCGTTATATAAATTGGGGCGAGAGCTCTGTAATTGCTAGGTCTAATGATTATGTTTCAAGAAATTTACTGGGATCAGCAATATACAAATCACTAATAAAAACAACGTAAATCTTAGCCTGGGATTGTACCATTTGGACCCATATATTTGTAAAATATTTATGAAGGGCCTTAAAATAAATGAATAAACTACTAATTAATTAGTCCCACATGTTTATAGTTATTATATATTTCTCTCTCTCTCTCTCTCACATGCTCGCTATATTTATATCATATTTTCGTTTCTCACTCATTGTTGGAACATTTTTGTAAATTTCTGTTACTAATACAAAATGTATAGTTTTTCGAATAGAATTGCCTAAATCCTTAATCTAATTTTCGGGATTTCACTAAGTCGTATATGCCCCCTTGTCTTTCAAAATTTATATTTTTCTGACTAAATCATCTGTTGACCACGTGTGGGTGGCTGCTTTAAAATCTCTAATCTTGCCCACGGGAATTTTTTTGTTTCTTTAGAGTGAATTGGACCTTATGCTAATCCTGTAATGTCAGTTTGGATACTAAGCCTGCTTGTACTATGTTTTTGCTCTGTCTGGATCAGTTGTGTCTCAAGTAAGGGATCGTGTAGACCGAAAGATCTTGGCAATTTTCGTCTTCTCATTTTCCTCCGTGGCATCACCATTATTTATACATAGCATCAGGTTTTATATATTTCGTGATCAAGTTTTATATATATATATATTTGATAAAAGGAGCCCATAAAAAACACCAAAAATATAGAGAGAAAAGTTTACAGAAAAGGTGGTATTTATACCAAGAGATCCATCCACATTTTCTGTAAACTTTTCTCATTCATATACCTGAAGAGGGAGACAGCAATCTCTGAAATATAGTACTTTTCTCTCTGTATTTTGGTGTTTTTATGGGCTCCTATTATTAGATGGAATTCTGTCGTAACAGAACATTTTTACCTCAGTCATACATATATATATATATATATATATATATATATATATATATATATATATATATATATATATATATATATATATATATATATATATATATATATATAATATATATTCGCACACACACATATATATATATATATATATATATATATATATATATATATATATATATATATATATGATATATTAATATATAAGGGATTTGACGTAAGGAAAAATCTATTTCTGGGCGATTGGTTCGTGTCGCCCAGCGAAATATCCCTTTAATCCTTTATCCATTATTTCTAAGGTAAATGCACTAACACATACCAGAGAATAAATAAAATAAAGAAAAGGTCAGTATAACTGACTCGCTCACCCTCCAAGAGGGCGTCGGTATGAACACTAGGGCGAGTGAGACCACTACCACGAACCTCTTACCAATAGAAATCTCCTACGACAAAACCCCCACAAGAGGGGAGCCGACCCACAGAGTGGGCAGCAACTACTACTACTCCATCCCACGCTACCGACTGCTGCGCCTCTGGTGGCCATCCCGAAGTTAGCAGACAATCTTGAGCGCAGGGATGGGTAGGGTGGGATTTCGCTGGGCGACACGAACCAATCGCCCAGAAATAGATTTTTCCTTACGTCAAAATCCCTTTTCTGGGCTCAGTTCGTGTCGCTGCGCGAAATCGTACCAGAGAATTAGCACAAGATTGTAAAAGAAAATAAATAAATAAGGTCTTAATAAAACTTAAAATAAAATAAAGAATTATTAATTAGCTAAAAAAATATACATATACACAATTATACAAGTTAGAAAATTATTCCTTAAAATTAGCTTAAAGTTAACATATATGTACAGGGCTTACATGGAATATATGTTGAACTTAACATTGTGTATAGTTATTATATACAAAAGTAAATAAAGCAATTATAATAGTAAAATGATTTTGAACAAACTTAGACTATAATGTAGCAAATAAATTTATATGTCTTAATATACAAAACCCGTAACCATTGTAAATGTAGATGTGTCACCCTAGCATAAAAATATGGGGACCACATCATAGAGATCAGTATATACAAACAATTGTGGGTGACCCTAGCAAAAAAATAAGGGACACCCACTGTACCATCACAAGAGCAGCTAAGACTCAAGGTAGACGTAGATGAACATGGTAGGTATAGACAAACTGTGAATGAGGTAGGTAGAAAGGAGATCTGGATCTTCAACTTAAGATTTAAGCAGAGTCGGGGGAAACTATGTTACCCGCTGCAACTGCTGAAAATTTTAGAGCTTCCAAGGACTTTAAGTAATGACGCTTAAATACTGTCGGCGATTTCCATCCAGTATACTTTTTCAAATCATCAAAATTCATGTGTTGGAAATAGTTGATTGAGGTGGCAACTGCCCTGACATCATGAGCTTTAGGGAAGGAATCAGGGTTGGCTTGCTTAATAAAGTACAGGATCTGTTGCCTGATACCTTTAATAGATAAAGTACCACCTTTCTCTCTCCTAAAGAGAGGACCCGAAGAGGATGAGGATGTCCTGGACAGAAAGGCTCGTAAGGTCGTTACTGGACAAAGAGAAGGATCTTGTGGAAGGGGTAGAACCTTCCACGGTTCCCACCTCAATAAAGGATCCTCGTTCTTTGCTAAAAAGCTACGTTCCGGAGAGAGAAGAACTTCTCCTGAGGGAAGAAATTCTATATGATTCGGATCTCTGGATAACGCCGACAGTTCTGAAATTCTAGCTCCTGAAGCCAAGCTTAATAAAAATAGTGTTTTTCTTAAGAGCATTATAAATGAACATGTCGTATTGTTTGTTTCTGAAGCCAGCTTTAGAACATCATTCAAGAACCACGACACTGACGTAGGCCTTACTGAAGGTCTAAGTCTAGCACAAGCCTTGGGAATAGACGAGAAGTAAGAATCTGTCAAGTCTATATTGAAACCGAGTTGAAAAATCTTCTTCAAGGCTGACTTGTTTGTCGTAATGGTGCTAGCTGCTAAGCCTTTTTCAGATAAAGATCTGAAAAAGGATATAGCTGAATTGATTGTCATGATTCTAATATCTGATTCTCTCAGGAAGATTGCCAACTTTTGACTGCAGCATCATACTGTCTCAAAGTTGAATCTCTTTTGTCAGATTCCAAGAAAAGAATATTTCGTGGATCGATATCTGCATCTTTTTTAGCCGCAAACTTCATGAAGTCCATAAAGTTGGGGTTTTGAGAATTCCTGAGGAAGCAAACACAGTCTTCGTTTGGACTGACTGGGAGAGCCTGGGATTGGGAATCCGAAGAGGACGAAGACCCAGTTCCAGAATCAGAGGGTACCAATTGCTCTTCGGCCAGTCTGGGGCTACTAGAGCTACTTGACCCTTGAATGTCCTGAGTTTGTTCAGTACCTTCAGGAGAAGATTCACTGGAGGAAAGACATAAATCTTCTCCCAGTTGTTCCAATCTATGGACAGGGCATCTGTGGCATAGGCCAGAGGGTCCAGGTTGGGGGCCACATAACATGGAAGTTTGTGGTTCGCTTGAGATGCGAATAGATCTACTTGCAGACCTGGGACCCTCCGGAGAATCCATTGGAACGAACTGTTGTCTAGTGACCATTCCGACTCCAGAGGAACTGAGCGGGATAGAGCATCTGCTATGACGTTTCTCACTCCAGCTATGTGGGTGGAGGAGAGGTGCCAACTGAACTTGTCCGCTAGGGAGAAGATGGCTACCATGACATGATCAGATGTTGAGACTTGGAGCCTCCCCTGTTTTAAGCAATGGACTACCACTGCGCTGTCCAGAACTAGCTTTATGTGGGAGTTCTTTGGCGGACGTAACCTCTTCAGAGTAAGAATACTGCCATCGCTTCTAATACGTTTATGTGAAGCTGGCGGAACTGGGATGACCAGGTTCCTTGAACCTTCTTGAATTGAGAATAACCTCCCCAGCCGCTTAACGAAGCGTCTGTGTGGACGGTAATCCCCGGAGGAGGAAACTGAAGGGGTACTGATATTGACAGGTTCTTCACTTTTGCCCAAGGGCGCAGACGATTCCGTAGAATCTGTGGGACTGATGACAACCTGTCCCTGGATCTGACATTTGCTCGTGAGCGCCAGATTCTGGTTAGATCTTTCAGTTTGGCTTTCATCAAGATGTTTGTCACTGAGGCAAATTGGAGAGAGCCCAGGATTCTTTCCTGGCTTCTCCTTGAAGCATATTTTTGCTTTAGAAATTGCTGTACTGACTTCGCTATTTCTTTCCTCTTGGCTGATGGAATCGACAGAGTATGGGAGGATAGATTCCATTGAATGCCCAGCCACTAAAAGTTGGATCCGCCGGTGAGTCTTGATTTTGTTCTGTTTATCTTGAATCCCAGATACTCTAGGAACTGGATTACTTTCAGTGTGGCTTTGTGACATTCCTCGACTGTTGGAGCCCAAATCAACCAATCGTCGAGATACGCTACTACCATTATCCCCTGAGACCTCAGTTGTTGGACGACTACTTCCGCCAACTTCGTGAACACCCTGGGTGCCACGTTCAGACCGAAGGGAACTACCTTGAAGGAGAACGCTTGATCTCCTATCTTGAAGCCCAGATAAGGGCGAAAGTGTCTTGCAATAGGGATATGATAGTATGCGTCTGTAAGATCGATAGAGGTGGTGACGGCCCCACGGGGAAGTAAGGCCCGCACCTGCGAGATGGCATCAGCATTTTGAACTTGTCGCAGCGACCCAATGGCCAAGTTTAAGCGGGACAAGTCTAAGATACCCTTCTTTTTTGTGAGCCTTTCTTTGGAACGCTGAATAAGCGACCTTGAAACTTTAATCTGTTGACTCTCGCTATTGCTCCTTTCTGAAGGAGGTCCTCCGCATACTCCGTCATTTCTTTTGATGGAAGTTGAAGGAATGGTCTGGATGGAGGAGGATCCGCAACCCAACTCCAACCCAGGCCTTTCGACACAATACTCTGTGCCACTTGCTGAATCCCCACCGATGCCGGAAGAGAAACAGCCTCCCTCCTACCTTCGAGCTCTCACTGCTGCTGGGTTGAGTGACCTCCGCGGCCTCCACGGAAGTGTTTTCCCCTGTTGAGAGACCTTCCTGATCCTCTCTGACGAAAGGATCCCCTACCTCTGCCTCCCCTGCCAAAGCGGTCGTATTGCTGAAAGGCCTGGCCTTCGAACACTTGGTTGAAGGCTGGGGGAGACAGCGTAGGAGTGGAAGGCTGAGGCTGGGGGGAAATCACGTAGATGGGCTGTGATTGAGCCTTAGAAGTAGAGGGTTGGGCTGATTGTACTAAAGGAACAGCCGAGACAGCCTGGGTGAAGCGTTGCTGCTTTTTCTGGTAAGGCTGATAACGTTTCAGTTTCTTCTGAGACTTACCTCTTGCTGCTTGGTCTTGGCGTCTCTTTGCAGTGAGACCCCAACGATCCTTAAGGCTTTGGTTAAGCCTTGTTGCTTCCGCCTGGACCTCCTTTACCATCGAATCAGGAAAGAGGTCTGCCCCCCAGATGTTGGATGAAAGCAACTTTTATTCGAGGCTCATGATGAATAGTTGCTTCCTGGAGGACATGTTTGGTTTCCGGGGGGCAGTTAGTTCTGGCTGTAGCGAACTCAAACATGTCAGACTGGACTGTTTGCGTCAGTGACTTGGTGAGGAGCTTGAAGAGCGGCTCAGAACCGTAAGAAATCGTCGCTACTTCAGTCATTGCCATGGTATTAATGGACCTGGCGAGCCTAGTCTTGGCCTCAAATTCAGCTTGAATGAGGCTGTCAGGAAGCCTAGGCAGCTTCTCACCAAACTGATCCATAGCACAGTCTGGTTTGAGTTTGCCAGCCGAAAAGGTGTTGGGCAAATCTTCCCACAATTCTCCGAGTGAAGGGAGCAAAGGAGATGTGGGGTCTGCTTCCCTTAACTGAGGCAACGATTCCCCCTTCTGGGCAGCTGGAATAGTGACCGTTGCTATCTTGTTGAGAAAGGGAAGAGGAGTTCCCTCCTCCATCGTAAAAATGGTGAAGGGACTCTTGAAGGCTTGAATCCTCGTATTCGAACAATCCATATCCTCTAAACACCTGAGCCATTCTCTTTGAGCCTGGTCACGTGAGTAGAGGACTGTCTCCTTAGGGACTTTGTCATCTCTAGTCATGGCTGCGTCAGTAAGTCTGGCGTAGCCAATGAACGGCGGTTGGAGACCCTCCGGGTAGAACTTGAAGTCCTCAATCCTTCGAGTACCACACTCTGGAATGGAAATAAGACCGTCCTGGAAAGGGGCGTATGACGCCACACTCCAGGGGTTGTTCATAGAGAACGGAGGCAAAGAGTCATGAGGTGGAAGCTGAACTAGTCCGGTGCCGAAAGCTGGGGGAGTAGCTAGAGGGGCCTGATTCAGTCCGGCGATGATATTGTCCTGAGACGTAATCCTGTCGGACAACCGGGAGAACATCTGCTCCATGCTGCTCCTCAGAGAGCCGACCAAGTCTCCCATGTGTTGCAACAGTCTAGCATTGGGATCCAAAGCCGGAGCTGCTGCGGAGGTGGATGGGTAACTTGGAACAGGTACCAAGGGGAGAGGAGAGACTGCTGGCTCAGCCGGAGTACGGGGCCTCTCCTTGGAAGACCTGCTCTTTGAGGACTTGGAGCTTGAAGCAGAAGCTCTAGACCTCTCTGCTCCGGGGTTTGCAGCCGGAGACTTACGAGACGTTGACGCCGACGAAGTCTTTTTGGACGACGACGACGTCTTTTTGAGGGTTTTCAAAACCTTCTGGCCCTTGACCTTAGGTCTTACCGAAGCGTCGGGTGAAGTATAAAGGAGCTCAGCTCCTGTAAAGCCTTGGAAGGAAGCTGGAGAATTAGCAGGAGAAGAAGACCCAGTGGCGCCCAAGGGAAGCCCTTGGGCGTCCAACGTACCTACCTCGACCAACAGGTCGTCAATACCTACCATGGGTTCTACATTTAAGTCAAGTGTCGCGACATCCGACGAGATATCTTGGCCTGGTTCCTTTATCGAAGTGGCGATCTGCTGTTGAATCGCCGCCATAGTCGGGGCTGCCTCTGCCGGGTCGACGTAACCCGTCGACTTGCCGCCAGGGAAGATTAGGACAGCCAACCTCTTCTCTAGGATGTAGGGCTGTCCCTTGGCGGCGTTCTTCCCGAATCTGCCGACCCAAGCCCTTAAGATTAAAACTTAACTAATATTAGGCTTAGTCTAAAGTCATAGGGGATGTACCATCCAATATAAAAAGAGCTTAAGCTTAAAATAAAAGATTGAAATTAAACTTAAGATCTAAAACATTCATTGGAATTACTGAACGGAGTTGGAAATACTTACCCCGTCTAAGAACTGACTCACGAGATCGTAACATATGGTGCAGGTTTCGTGGAACCAGACCTGCAGATTCCCGTGCGGAGTCGCGCATGGAGCGTGGGACCTGCAGACTTCATGTCCACAGGGGTCCTGGAGCATGGCGTTGCATCCTGGATGCTCACAGTTGGTGGTCTGTAAGTGAAAAGATACATGAGTACCCTAAAAGACATCACTTACAGGCTAATAGGCTAATAGAACTCCGATGCATGCCGGAGAGCGAAAAAATTTTGGGCATAACCCCTCCCTTACCGCCTGAATAGGCTATAACCCCGGAATGATCCGGTGTGACAACGTAGGTAAGGGAGGGACCCGGCTTAAGCTAGCTTAAATTAAACTTATGATAGCTTAAAATAAACATAAAATACACTTAAGCATAATTAGCACTAAGTACCGGAATAATTCCGGTTCGCGGTGGTGTTCGTCTCGCGATATCAGCGAGACGGGATGGTTAGAAAAGACCAACTGTACGCCTGAGGTCCGCCCGCAAGGGGGGAACTAGCATCTTTCCACGTGATTGACGGAGCTCCGGTAAGATAAAAAAGCACCAACAATCCGGGAAGGAGCGAGAGGGCGAAACAGACTCGAGCAAACAACGGGGCAACGGAGTAACAAAGGAGGGGGAAGGCCAATCCCCCTACCCAGCCACCACACCGCACCGTGAAGCAAGAGAACGGTCAAGTCCAGTCCTGGGTCTGTCCAGCCTCCCCTACTCCCTCCGCGTAGGGAGAGAGGGAGACAGGCACGGGTGGAGCGAGCGAGGACGAACCTCCCTCCCCCCGGCTCTATGGGAGAGCGGGAGGAGGGTAGGGTGACTGGACGGGCGCCTGGCTGCTTCGCGATCACATGGTGACCACGGAGCGGTAACACAAGAAAACACATAAAAAAACATAGCCTAGGTTAAAGCAACCAAACTAATCAGTGAGATGCTATCGTAGAAGCAACAAAACTGATGAGAGGAAGCAATAAACTGGTGGGGACCATGAAATACAGGACCTAGGCTATGAAATATGCCAGACGCCGTAGGCTAACCTAAAATACATAAAATCACTAAAATTAAATTAAAATGAAAGTAAGAAAGTAAAATAGTAGGAGAAAAAATCCAGGAGTGTACGACTAACCCGAGAGAAAGTCTACCACTCAAAGCTAGGCGGGGCCGATACTAAGAGCTGTGGCTAGGGTCTGGATGGAAAATGCCTACGCAAGGTAAAGAAGACATGCATGCATGACATAAACCAAGTAGGCTGGACCCCTAACATAATATAGATAACTAGCAATAGAGCGTAAAGTAACAAGGGAAGGTTCTAGGTATGGAAGACCAAGAACGAAACCCGCCATGAGGCAGAACAATGCCGCCATGCTTCCGACCAAGAGCCAGTATTTATACCTAAAAAACGGCAAACACTGACTCAAAGCTGGAAAAAACTAAATAGAAACCTTAACAGATTACTTAACTTAGCTGATGCGATGGCTGAACGCTCCATATCTAGATAAATCCTCGTAAGGGGCACAAAAAACACAGAGAGCAAAAAAGTACGTGTTGTACAACGTGCGCTAACTGAAGGGATGGCCACCAGAGGCGCAGCAGTCGGTAGCGTGGGATGGAGTAGTAGTAGTTGCTGCCCACTCTGTGGGTCGGCTCCCCTCTTGTGGGGGTTTTGTCGTAGGAGATTTCTATTGGTAAGAGGTTCGTGGTAGTGGTCACTCACTCGCCCTAGTGTTCATACCGACGCCCTCTTGGAGGGTGAGCGAGTCAGTTATACTGACCTTTTCTTTATTTTATTTATTCTCTGGTATGTGTTAGTGCATTTACCTTAGAAATAATGGATTAAAGGGATATTTCACGCAGCGACACGAACTGGGCCCAGAAATATATATTATAGTAGTTGTTTTCGAATTTTCCCTTTTCCCCCTTTATTGCAATATATTTAAGATTTTCCAAACTTCTCTTGCACTTCCTTGTTCATACTCGTGGTCTTCAGAACAAGCAGATGAAGGCTGGCCCACGCTGCCTCATGTGGAAGAGAAACTCGTGTGATTGTTTCCTTGGACCTGCTTGAGATGTTTTGAGTTTGGATCATACGTATTTGTACTGAAACTTGACTCTTATTCTGTTGATTTGCTTGACCCCCTTCTTAGGAGAAACCCTTATCTTGATTTTTTTATATTCACGTGTGTACATAAGAGAATTAGAGAGGTAAGGTTCTAGTTGCAAGGTTTGGTCACCTGTTAAGGAGTACTGAGCTTTCACAGGTAAGAAACCGGGGTTGCAATGCAGGTGATTATTACAGCATGCTCTTGTTATCGGTTACGCTTTTAACCCACTGTATTGAATAATGATGACGTTGTTTCTATTCGTAAAGATCTAACTTATTTTCATGCTTGAATTTTATTGATAGCAGCAATTGATTAATTTTAGCCTGGGAATCTCTCATCTAATTCCGTCGTTTGGCTGATATTGTGAAAAATTGGCCCAAAAAAGGCAGAAAACGATTTACACGTCTTCTACATAATTTTCAGCTATAAGCACTATTTTGTTTAAAAAAACAAAAAACAAACCAATGATGTATTTTTTTATATAAATCTTACTCTCATAAGTGATTTTGCATAATAAATGTTATCCAAATGGGGTATTATAATGAAAATTCTATGCTTTTAGCAAAAATCTTTAACTTTTATTCTAATAAGGCATATACAGCATTACATGGATTGTTGATGAAAAATGTGTAGTTTGATACATAAAGAGTTATGTACAGTCCATAACTAATAAACATAATTCAATTGATTGTTCATCTCTGATGATAAGTCACAGCTGTGAAATATCACTAAAGAGAAAAAATTATAATGCCAAAAAGAAAAAAAAGTTGCTTTATCACATTAAATCTTAAATACGTATTATATTCCATAACCTTTGGTATCTTGAATTATCACACTACATTCTAGCAAAAATAGGATTTTAATCTAAATGTCGGCTCATCTATGACATTATGATATGAGGGTGCAGAATTGCAGATATGGAATGGTAAAAATATACACAAAGTATAAGGTTTATACATAAAAAATAATAAAATAATTAAATGTTCAGTATTTGTGATAATGGCAATGAATATCTGCTCATTGAATATGATTCAAGATTTCTACTAGTAATTGACTTAGTAATATTAGAAATATTGTGCTCCGTGAATTATCTTAATAGTACAGTTTATCAACAAACTACAATCAGCAAATTACAAGCTTTATATAAAGCAGATGATGTTCAGTATCAAGACTAACAATAATGTCCTATTCAAGTCCCTGCGATTAATATCTAAAATGGACAGACTCATGGTAGCTCATCAGATTCTTCACTACATCCATTTGAAGAGTCTGTCCAAAATTCCTCTGAATCATTTTCTTGGTATTCATCAACATTTGAAAGAAATTGTTTGTCAGGCAGTGCGAGGGTGGTATGCACGATTGATATTAGTTTCCCACCTTTTGATTCCCATCCACAATGAGATGGAATTAGTTTTTTTTGTACACATTGCATTTTTCCATTCAAATGCCTGCAGGTGAGTTCGAATATAGTGTTGATTATGAGGGAATCATAATCAGGAGGAAGTTTGGATAAGTCATTAGTAGGTATCTGACGCCATTTCCGTGCACGAGCTTCATAGAGATGCACACTTACTGGATCATTATAGATATAGGGTTTGCCATTATAACATTAGTATAATGGCTTGTCTCGAAACCTGTCTAGCCATCTTCTCTAAAATCATCATTATCCATTACAACAGTGCATGGCTTCCCTTCAGCTATTTCAGTAGGGCACTGGTGTCTTCACTGATCTGTTGCTATCAAACATACCTGATCCACTCATTATATTCTTGAAGGGCCCATGCTGACAGTTCTCTAATGCATCATTATACGATATTCCAATTCTCATATGCTTTAATACTTGAATGAGTTCTTTACTTCCGGTTAAATATGGGCATACGTACATTAATATGCCAACTTGCAAAGGTTACCGCCTGCCTGTAATCGGATGCATTAGGCACTCTGACAGGAAACACACTGCTGACTGTAAAGACTCCTTAACCACTGCTCGACCATTTACAATATCTGTTTTTTTTTTATCTGTCCACTCGCCTGTGGTGTTTGCGTATGGTAATACTGCATCCTGGGCTTTAGATAGTTACATTATGTGTAAGTTTTAGGTAAATAAAAGGATATCTGGGTGTACATTTTCAACTGAAAAGTATTTTAATAATTTACTGTATGCGAATTACACCGTTAATATTCGAAATAAGATGTTATTATTATTGTTGAATGTAAGCTGAATGTAACTATCTAAAGCCCGGGACGCAGTGTTACCATACGCAAACACCACAGGCGGATGGACATATGGAAAAAAACAGAGTATAGATTGTAAACATCATTAGGTGTTTTATCTTCCCTTATTTCATCAATGTCGCATGGCCACGATATTCCAGGCTCACGATGAAAGGCTGCATGTAATCGATGAGCTACATTATGTATCAAATTGGAAATTTGCATGCCCCAATAGTTGAGGGCACTTTCTACATATGCACCACCATGCTTTGGAAAATATGCTATTGGAGGCTAATTTTTTTGGTACCTGGAATGAAACCCTATATCCTCTCCAAAGTGTTTTTGAAGTTTGTTGCATCACATGTATCTCAAATTTCTTCATTTGTAAGCAGCATAATTTTTTGTATTTGTTCATATTCATGAAGTGTGTCTCTCAGTGTGTATACCTCTTTGGGTGTGTCAAGACTCCCTTATATGTGAAGGCAGTTTACTGAATGCTTCTTGCTTTTTGTCTTATACCCATTGTTCTCTCTGACGACGTTTTTCTGTCCTTTTAGTATCTGCGTGAGCGTCATACACGGGTCTGCAGAGTGATTTCCAACATTCTTTGTGATAAAAGATGTCGAGAGCAGCTGCTTTAAGTATACCTCCATTACTAAGGCTTCCAAATGACGTTTTTTCAGCTCATCTTTAACAAAAGGAATAGCCTTTACAAATGTCACCCAAGCAGACTCCGTTTCAATTCTGTAAAACTAAATATTTCTGTAAGTCATTCCTTTCAATTCCTTTTGACAGATAACACAAGAAAATTCTGAAGCTTTACAAGATACACGACTGCTCCTAACATTTGAAGATCAAGTTTCTTCAGTTCTCTCGGTATCCTGCGGCTTATCAGTTGTACATTTGCTCTGTAAGTTCTGAAGTCCTTTTAACTTGATTCCAGTAACATTAAGCCTGCAGATTTTGTGAACTTTTCCGGGGGTTTGGCCTACCTGTATGCATTCACAAGGTTGCCGAACTCAGTGTTTAGCTGCCTCCATTCTCCACATTTTCAGGCCAGGAAATTTCAGGTCTCTTGACATGGTTGTTGAAGTGGATTTCTTTTAAAGGTTGCTGTTCTTCCACATATAATGCAAGCATCATCTTGCTCTGTCTTTGCACATTTACTTGCTGATTCAGGTGGTTCTGCTACAAAAATGGTTGTTCTTCTCTTGCGTGAAGAGGGTCCTGGAACTACGTCACACATCTTTATTCTGAAAGAGAGAGACACAAAGTTAGAATTTTTCCTACTTATTTCTTTTCTGACAAAAATATTAATTGAACAAAAAATGTATATTTAAGTGATTTACATGCTATATGAGAATACTAGGTCAATTGGTAAAAAAAAAAAAATAGGAAAATTTGTAATTGAGTTTCGGCCATCTCATTACGTAATTTTCTTTATAGCATCCAAAAGACGGGATTATAAGAGAGACTCCCATCCTGGAATTCATCAGAATTATGTTATAAATGAAAACCAACCATAAAAAAACGGTCTCCTCACATTGCATACGGACCCATAGATTCTGACTGGACTAATGGTTAACATGATGTAGTTTATTTTTATAATTATACGAGGCTTGGGCTCACGCGAGGTGAGACCTCATTCACACTTATGTAACTGGAACTTTTGACTTTCTACGATTATCCCATTATTCCAGTAGTTGGACCAACCACGGATACCTTGACCGTGGTACCAACCATCTACCATTTAACCCATTTTCCCTTTCGATTTCATAATCTTTGCTACTTTCTTTTTCCATCTATGTTTTGCGACATCTGAATTTAGCTTCAAGAGATCCATGACTGGATGTCAATATCGTTTCGGTTCTTTCGCGTGTCTTATGTTTTTGCTCTCAAATGTTAAGTTGTTAACTCGTAAACATAAGTGACCACAAAATTCCACTCTCTCTCTCTCTCTCTCTCTCTCTCTCTCTCTCTCTCTCTGTGCATATATTTATATATATATATATATATATATATATATATATATATATATATATATATATGTATATATATATATATATATATATAGTATACGTGTATATATATATATATATATATATATATATATATACACGTATATATATATATTATATATATATATATATATATATACAGTGATACCTCGGTTTATGAGTTTAATTCGCTCCAAGACTTAGCTCGTAACATAAAATTCTCATAGACAGAAACAATTTTTCCCATAAGAAGTAAATTGAAATCACTCGATGCATTCCACACGTCCATAAATACACATTTTCATATTTTCTTTGGTTTTCCCATTGTAATTAATGTTAAAATTATAACCCCTAAGATCAGAAATGAATGCAAATTAATAATTCAAAATGAAAAATAAAAATAATTGACATGAAAATATTGACAATTTAACTCGCACTTTACCTTTGAGGAGCATCACTGCTGGTGTGATGGAGATGAGAGGAGGAGGAGGAGGAGGAGGAGGAAGAGGAGTGGTTACTTGTTGGAGGGAGAATCTCCCTCCATGAGAATTTCTGGTAAAATGTCTGGAGTTCTCTCTCTTAAATGACGTTCACTATCACTAACTGAATCACTTAATTTACGTTTTCTGGACACTTGGTCTTCTTTTTTTTACATCCTTTCGTTCAACTTTCACAAGGAACCTATCTAGAGACAACTGCTTTTGTCTTTTCTTTAAAATTTTATGGAAATGGGTCACAGCATTGTCAGTAAATGGGTTCGCTGCACGCCCTACCTAAGCCTTATCTGGGTGATGTTTTTCTATAAAATTTTGCACGTTTTCCCACTGTTTCAATACTTCCCTAATTTCACGAGAAGTGATAGGTTTTTCAGTCTGTCCCTCCTCCTCCTCCTCAGATGAAATGTCTTCCGTGACCTCTTTTTGCTGCTCCTTATGCAACTCCAACAGCTCCTCGGTCATCAGCTATTCGCTATGCTCATCCAAATGATTGATGTCGTCCTTGTCCACCTTGTCGATGTTGTCCAATTGTAAATCTTGGCCAGGTCTGACACACGTGTACCTCGTTCGTGCTTATCGATAATTTCTTTTTCCAATTCGACAGTTATCATCTTCTTTTTCTTACCGTCTTTCTTAATCATCTTGGGGGCCATTGTCTAGATTCCGTACTGTACGTATTTCACTGTTATCTTTATGGTGTACAATAGGGATCACAATTAAAGCACTTGTGGTCAAAACTCTTAAAATCACTTCTAAATAGTAAACGATGCTACCGAACCAAGTGTCGCTGAGAGAATGGAGATGAAGGGCTGATCAAGGGGGGGGGGAGGGGGGGGCGGGTAATGCGAGCTTACAGACAACAAAATGGCGTAAAAAACACGTGAACACTGCTTGGTGGCGTATGGAACCGTCCGACTTCTTTGTGAGAAGCTGTCGTTAGTACTTTTCCACAAAAACTGCATGCGTGGGAGAGAAATTTTTGCTCACTGTCTGATACAATGCTTGTACACTGATTTGCTCGTAAACAAAGTTACTCCTAGACCGAGGCATATATATATATATATATATATATATATATATATATATATAGTATATATATATATATATATATATATATATATATACATACATACTACATACATACTACATACATATGGGGATGGAGATATAATCCACAATTATGTAAAATCCTTATGTAGCTTTATAAAATATATATATTTCTTTGTACAGTAAGTTGAAGCTTTCGATCATCAGCTGTGGTCTTGTTCACTAAAATGTGGTATATTGTCTAAAGAACTGACATGTGGGAGCACAAACAAACTTTTCTTATGACAGCATTTTAAACAGTATCTATTAGGAAACAGGTAAGCTAATTAACTATTGTTGTGTATGAACAGGTGGTTGTGCCCTCGTCCTTTCCATAATTCTTCTTGATCTTCGTGGGGGAATGTTTCTGTTGTCAACTGCTCCTACTATGCTGGTTGGGTGTTTTTTTTTTTTTTTTTTTTTTTTTTTTTTTTTTTTTTCTTTTTTTCTTTTGAGAAATGACCTGCGAGGAGGAAACAAGAGAGGAAGCAGCATCATCATTGGCACAAATATTCCTAAAGTTAGAAATTTTCCCTTTTCTTTATAGTTCTTCATAAATTGCTGCATTATCTGCAATTCCAGTATTTCCTGAAAATGTCTCATTTAGGGAAATTAACGTCCCTTCTACTACTCGTCTCAAAGTTTTGTCGTTACTCTTAGAAAAACAACCTTTGTACTTTTAAAATTTATTGTGGGATTTTTCTCCCATGCATGTCGTGCAATTGCACTGTATGTGCATACTTCCCCTTCTGCAAGCAGCAACGTGTTCTTCCTTGTCTTATACTTTCTCCATGTTGAAATCTAAGGAAAGCAAAGAAGCTAAATATATTAGAGCATAAGTCAGAGTGAGACCAGTAGACAGACAGATTGCGAAAGGCAGCCTTACAGAATTTAAAAGTTTCATGGTAGAAGAGCTGACGGTATGAAACGTCTCATGGGGGGACTCGAAGGCCAGAAAAGATGTCAAGTCTAATGCTGACAGACAGGCAATTTTAAATTCTGAAGTAGCAAGACAGACCGAATTTTAGAACAAAAATTATTCAAAAGAACGCTCAGAACTGACAAATTCAGATATCACAGGTTGGCTGAGATAGACAAGAATCGGTTTTTAAGCTTCAAAGCCGTAACGCCCATGCGCGCCTGAGGATCTCCTCTTATATGATGTTGGCTTGTGTGCTAGTAAAATTACAGATTTGTGTAAATTTGCTATTTTTTGTTTAGTTTTCCTATTTTTCCTTACAACAGGGTAGCTCCTCCCCAGAAGAACACGCCTGCTACGTCTGGAAGAAGTTTGTGCACAAAGCAAAAGCCAAACACATTGCCCTCATTGCTCACAGTTACGGCGGCTGCGTCACCAAAGAACTGGTAAGACCCTAAACAGTGGTTTGTCATTTGAAGTTTTATTCAGGAGCGCCATCAGATTGTGTTCACGTTTCATCAGTAACGAAAAGATTTTTGTGCCCTGGGTTTTGAATGAGGGATGGTTTGTGCAATTATCACTTTTAAGTTAAATGGCTCTGAATGTTGCCAAACATATTCCATTACTTTTTCTCTGTGGGGGTTGGGGGTGGGATGGGCTTTATGTGTTGTAATATGGGGTTAAAAACCACATCCAAAATAAGATCTCAGGTGTCAGTGGTAACAGAAGATAAATATGCACTTCCCCACCCCCAAAAAAAAAAAAAAAAAATTCTGTAAGATTCAGACAAGGGTGATGGTTATATCGTAGGCACAGATATTGCGTTTGTTGGTATAGTTTCAAGTTCTGATTTTATGTGCGAAACCATTCTACTTTTTTTTCCACAGTTTCTTCAGGAGAAGAAGGACTTCGTGAAAAGAGTCTTTGCAGTAGCCATGACGGACTCTGTTCATTACATTGCAAAACCGAATGCCTTCAAAGCACTAGTGAAGGTAAGGTAGAAGGTTACGATGTTCAGCGATAGGAACAGGGTACACATGAGTTTGGTTTACGAATTTATTTCGAGTTTCTGGGTTTGCAGTCCTCTCTCTCTCTCTCTCTCTCTCTCTCTCTCTCTGGTGGTTTGAAAGGGTTGAAAGAGGTGCCAGTTATTTCTTTTAATTTCTTCGTGATTACAGTATTAAAAATGTAATAGAAATATTTGATTTGGATGTACGAACTGAAGGAAAAATATTGGTTGAAAATTTTGGGGGAAAACTGTCATTACATAGTAAACACTACTTATACTAACTTGTGGCAA
>NC_061100.1:76848512-76931012 GCF_015104395.2 Macrobrachium nipponense | reverse complement strand
AGAGAGTAACTCACACCTTGGGAAATCCAACCCTTTTCCCTTTTTACATTTACCTACCCAAATACCTTAGCCAAATCCCTATTAAACGTCCAACAAAAAGACATCGCCCAAAGACTCTGGGGTATATGAGATCCCATGCCAGGACTGTGACCAATCTTACATCGGATTTACAGGTAAATCACTTCCCCAGAGATTAATACAACACAAACGGTCAGTTAGGTATGGACAACAGAACTCGGCTATTTTCAATCATATAAATGAACATAACCATAGAATAAACTGGAATATGTCACGTGTAATTTATAGCAGCAACTGCCGGTACAAGAGTCAAATGATGGAATCGGCCTTAATAAAAAGAGAAGCAGGTAATGAAACATCTCAAAGGGAATTGGACATCGGACATCGTCGACGCAGTGTTCATTCAACCAACGCTTAAGAAGATTAAAGGAAGATTATCAGCGGGGGTGACCTAAATTGGCTTACTTGTGGACGAATCTCTTGGTATAAATACCACCTTTTCTGTAAACTTTTCTCATTCATATACCTGAAGAGAGAGACAGCAGTCTCTGAAATATAGTACTTTTCTCTCTACATTTTGGTGTTTTATGGGTACTCCTTTTATTAGTATATATATATATATATATATATATATATATATATATATATATATATATATATATATCCTTAGAAAAATCACATTACATGCACGTGATTTCATTATATGATCGAATACCACGGGAAAATGATAGGTAGAAAGTCAGTACCAAGCGCTTTTATTCAGGCATTGTCGAGACACCAATGAAATACAGTTGGAAAGAGGGTTGCAATGTAAACAAAAAAAATCAAGAATACCAGATGGTTAATTGTCAAGCTGGTAAAAATTATAGATAATCCAGGATAATCCAAGATCATGCGGTCACAAACTCAAACTATAGATTTAGCCATTTAAGAGACATGGAAGCTTAGCCATTCAAAATCCAAACATGTATAAAACTGACTATATTAATGCTGTTGCTTATATTTATCTACAGCTTTTTTAATTTTGAGAGTATCAAGGTTAAACAAACCAAGACTTAAATTTAGAACACTTATCACCATTATTTGACTTGATGAGACAAGATTCAAGGATTTTCATTGTAACTGTGTCGCTACACGGCATTAAGGATCTTGCCGGACTCCAGTTAATAATTATGATGATCTAAATCTCTCATATGTACGAATAATGCATTCGATATTTGTCCAGTTCTCACAGAATATTGGTGCTGTTTGATTCGTTGTGAAAGTGATCTTCCAGTTTGTTGTACTTAATGTATTTTATCACACTTTCTACAAGGAATTTCATGTATGCAGCCAGAAACATATTTAGAAGAATTTTTTATTACTAAACTCTTAACATTAATATTACTGAAAACAACATTCATGTTGAGAAGTTTTAAAATTCTTGGAATTTCTAAAGACCTTTCATCATACGGTAATTTGAAAATGTCATGCTTACTGAATTCAAGTTTGTCATTAATTAAATAAAATATTTTCGTAGCACTTTTCCATGCTACATCTGCAAATGTTATTGAGTATTTAAGTTTCAAGGTAGTTTCATAAATAGTTGTAATCTCGGCCCCAGTAAACCAATCATCATTTCAGGAGGCTCAGTTTCGTTTTAACACGAATGTAAAAAACAACGTTGACTTTATAAAGAAATTAATATGGGTAGTTTTGATGTTGTCTCTTTATTTACAAAAGTGCCTGTAGACGATTTACTTAAATTTTTGGAGGAAGAATTAGAAAGTTATGATATTTCTTTAACATTAGCAAACCTCATTAGTCATATAGGCTATGTATCAAAGATGGTAAATTTAGTTTAAATGGTGAGTTTTATGTACAAAAGTTTGGCATGGCTATGGGTAATCCCTTATCTCTTGGCCTTTTTGGAATTTTTTGAGACAAAACTCTTACCAAGAATTTTGCCCCAAATAGTTATATGGTTTAGGTTTGGGAATGATATTTTTTGTATTTGTCCACTTCATGAAAAATCTCGAGGAATTTCTGATTAAGCTTAATAATTTAGTCCTTTCTATAAAATTTGCTTTAGATGAAGAAAGAAATTGTAATTTGAATTTTCTTAATGTATCACTCCATAGAAATAATAGAAAGTTTACCTATACAGTCTTTCGAAAAACAACTAACATTTCCACATTTGCTCATTATTACTCCAGTCGCCATCAAAATGTCAAGTTCTCTGTTTTCTTTTTCTGGGATGTTCCTAAGGGCTTTACGTGTCTGTAGCCCGCAGTTTATTGACGCTGAGATTATAAAACTATTTCTGATATTGCCTTGAAAATCAAATACCTAAGGACTTTTGTAGATGTGGCATGGAAAAGAGTTAGAAAAACATTTTATTTAACTAATGAGAAACTTTAATTTAGTAAACATATCATTCTTATATTACTGTATGATAAAAGGTTTTTAGAAAATTCCTAGAATTTTAAAGCTTTCCAACGTAAATGTTGTTTTCTTCAGTAATATTATTGTTTATTTTAGTAATAAAATGTTCTCCTAAAGATGTTTCTGGCTGCAGATATGAAATTCCTTGTAAAAAGTGTCATAAAATATATTACAGACAAACTGGAAAATCACTTTCACAACGAGTCAAACAACACCAATATTCTGTGAGAACTGGACAAATATCGTACATACGAGAGATTTAGATCACCCTATTAACTGGAGCGAAGCAAAATCCATAATCCCGTGAGGCACACAGTTAAGTGGAATATCACTGAATCTTGTTTCATCAAGTCAAATTATGGAAGTGTTCTGAATTCAAGTCTTGGTTTATTTAAACTCGATGCCTTCATAATTATAAAAAGTTGCATGTAAATATAAGCAAAAAAAAAAAAAGAAATAATAAATAATATATTCAGTTTTATACATGATTTTTGGACTTGTATGGCTAAGCTTCCGTTTCTCTTATGGTTTAATCTATGGTTTTAGTTTGTAACCCGGTGATCTCGGATTATCCTGGATTATCTCTTTGATTTTTACCTTTTGACAGTTAACCATATGGCATTCTTGATTTTTTTGCTTATCTTGTAACCTTCTTTCCAACTGTATTTCATTTGTGCCCCAACAATACTTGAATAAAGGCAAAAGCGCTACGTACTGACTCTCTGCATATTATTTTCATGTGGCGTTCACTTACATATATAAATAAATATATATATATATATATATATATATATATATATATATATATATATATATATATATATATATATATATATATATATATATATATATATATATATATATATATTAACAAAGAATAAGTTCGGACCGCCAGAGAAATTTTATTGCCTCTAATGTTTCAATATACTTTTATTATTAGTTAACAACTGACTACTACTAAAAATAACCATGTATTTATGACCTTAATTTTTACGTATTAGATGAAATAATTGATTGAGGAAATGTGGATGATCCAGAGATATATTATATAAATTATCAAAGAAATTTAATACGAAGGATTTTTTATGGGCAAAGTATAATGTACTTAATGGAGCAGTAATGGAAAGTTCAACTTGGAAATGATATGAAAGAGAAAAGGAGATAGTTAGGGCACATCCTTGGTATCATCCTGGGAGAGCAGTATATGATCGGGCCATCTTGCCTCTTTTGGGCACTAGAAGAGAAGACCCAGACCTATTGGATGAGGACTATGAGAAGTCTGGAGTTGAGTGGAGATATGTGGAAGATAAATCTCAGGAAGGGCGTCAGTGGTGGAGTTTCACAGGGTCCCTTTGCATCACGTGGCTTTGGAGGCGATATATGATGATAATGTATTCAAGAGGAAACATTTCAAGAATGTATGTCTGAAAATGACAGTGGGAATTTATCCTTAGTGCCGTCTGCTGCCGTCATCTGAAACAGAAGTAAAAAGTAATTAACATGGAGGCTGGGGTCTTTGGGCCGCTTATAATAAGCCAAAGCCAGAGAAGGTAAATACTCAGGTGAAAGAATTCCTTTGGACTAACATATTTATGTGACAGGTGTAACTTGTGGCTTTGGGTGGAGAGAGTGAGCAATAGAAGGTTGGAAAGAAAAATGGTTGGATGGATACAGTTATACGAGTAAAGTGCTCTGTTGAATGAAAAAAAGTGAAATTCGAATAGATGGGTACACTCGTCTGAAATGATGAGTGAAAAGAGGAAAAATGGCATATTTACATGGATGTCACAATGTACCTCATTATTAACAGACTGTTGAAGGTCACATCTTGGGTGGATAAAGAAATGGGGTTAACAGGTTTACTTCAAAGTACTGAGAACCTGTAGGATGGAACTTCCTGGAGCTACGGCCCCAAAGAGAAAAAGGTATTTGGTACAGTATATATGTTTCGCCTCCCTGTGGCATTTTAGGCTGTAACTGATTGCAATCTGAGCTCACAACTTACTTGTTTTGTAGTGTGAAAGGAAACTCCATAATTGATCTTGAGACATGAGTTGTGATTGATCAAGGGATTAAACAAATCATTAATGCTCCGAAGTTTCTTTGGCGCAATCGAGTTTTCTGTCTGATGGTAGCCCTGGCCATGCCCATAAAACTCTTAGCCTTGGCCCATGAAACTAAGCCACGGTCTGGGGGTGTGGCTTATGTTGTTGGTACTTGTATCACTGCCAGAAGTACGATTATGGCTAAATTTAGCCTTAAATAAAATAGAAAGTACTAAATCTAGAGGGCTGCAATTACAGCAGTAGTAGTTTTAAGATCTGAGGGCTGATGGACAGACAAAGCCAGCACAATAGTTTTCTTTTACAGAAAACTAAAACTGAACCATTTAGGATCAAAGCTTTGGATACAAAGCTCGTGTATGACTATGTATAACTGTAAATATCTAGTTAAATAAATATTCAAAAGACGGCACAGTGTGCTAATATTTACTTAAATTTTTGTATATATTGCACCCAAGTCTTCGATCCTGAATAGTCCAATCACTACTCAGGTCTTAAGGTCACATATGCACTCTCTCTTTCTCTCTCTCCACATGATGAAATAAAAACGTTGTAAGTCCAGTAATCACTTGAAATTGCCAAAGATTGGTGAAACAGCAGATGTTACAAAAAATCAATAAATATAAGAAAGAAATCTGTCCTTTTCACCAAAAACTGACGCATTATGAAGATTCCTGTAAGAAACTCATTGATGCCACAAAAGCAGTTGCATTTATGGAATATATATATATATATATATATATATATATATATATATATATATATATATACACATACATATATACTACATATATACAGGCAGACCCTGGTTATCAGTGGGCGAGTGTTACATTCCTGACGGTGTGACGATAACTGGCAATAATAGCGCCATTCCCGGTTATTGGTGCCAATCCTCACCGACCGTCGCATATTGGCACTAAAAATTCAGCTATTCTCATTGCTAGATATGCGCCATAAAACTGGATAGCTGATAACCAAGGCTGCCGATAACCGGGGACTGCCCATATATATGTTTATATATATATATAATATATAATATATATATATATATATTATATATATATATATATATATATATATATATATATATATAATATATATAATGTACAAATGTGTGTGTATGTATGTATGTATGTATGTATGTTTATGTATGTATATGGAATTATCGTTTCCATTATCATCACATCACCTGCAACACCGCATCTTCTGTGAAATTCCACCTCTAATGGCAGTCCTGTACATTATGTTCCACAAATCTCCACTCATCTCCTTTTTCATAGATGTCCTTATTATCATTCATCTACAAATGGAGTTTCTGTAATTCCCCTCCTGGTATCATTTCTCACTCTCTCATGCCATGCGACTCCTGATTCTTCTTGAAGCTTTGTTCTTAGATCAATATATCTTTCAGACTCTCATGTCCTTTTAGCTATATAGATCATACTAGACCATGTAAAATATTATTTTCATATGCAATTCCAATTCGTTTTATTTGCAATATATATATATATATATATATATATAATATATATATATATATATATATATATATATATATGAGTTTATTATTATTATTAGTTATTGTTGTTGTAGTTGTGGTACCCAATCTGTATTATTGTTCCCTGAGGTCAATCCCCACTATTTCGGGAACCAAAGAAGACCGCATGAATATCAATCTTTAATAATGCATTAGCGCTCGAGAGGAACCATATGTGGGTACGTATCATGACGGGGATCTCCCTCTGCCTCTCCGCCGCCCCACCCACTCGCCTCTCCTTCCTTCGATCACCCTCAGACCTCACCCACCCGCCTCGTATCTTCCGTTGACTCTTGGCGTTTCACCCGAAAGTAATCTCATCGGAGAGGTAATGGCTGGCGAAGGGGAGAGACCCCGGGATTTTCTGCAGACTCAGGGAGCCCTCATTAAGCAAGACAGATGATGTGTGTGTGGCCTCCCTATAGGCAATCCGGATGACAAGGTAGCGTTCAGAGAGAGAGAGAGAAGAGAGAGAGAGAGAGAGAGAGAGATTGTACACTGTTTAATAAGTTTACAAGTTCCTCAGAAAGTGTGACCAAAGCATCAGCATTTGACTTCATTAAGTCAATCGTTCAAAAACGTTTGTGGTTGTGCGCGTTTGTTAGAGAGAGAGAGAGAGAGAGAGACGAGAGATGAGAGGGTTCGATGTGAGAGGAGAGAGAGAGAGAGAGGACACGAGAGAGAGAGAGGAGGGAGAGAGAGAGATAATGTAGATTTGTTAATGAGGGGGGGGACTTTTTTAGTTGTTTAAGGGATTGAGGGTAGATGCTGGTAATGGAAGTTGAAACAAAAAGGCGGAATTTACAATCAAAAGAGGGATTTATCTTTTGATGATCACGTGACAGATCAGGGAGATTACATTTCAAGAACTGTAAGTTTGAATGCGTCGAGTCTTGTTTTATTTGTTTACAACAGACAGCATTTGATACGTATGCGTTGAATGTTTGTTTGAATTATATATAGATACTTGGAATTATCGTAAACATTTTTTCGTTTAAGTTATGGTCGAGGAATATTGAAATGCTTACATACGTTGCTGCTTTGTGAAATTCGCCTCCACATTATTATCTCATACCTTGCTCCTCGTTTTAGCTCTTACCAATAACATTTCAAACTGTTTTGCTCGTGTTAATTGTTACCAAGAGTATTACAAATGTAAAAGTAAGGAAGATGTAAAATTAATAGTCGAACGATCTTCACTTTAGCTAAACAAGAAGTTTCGTTATGCGAATTTAAGAAAACGAGGAGTCATGTAAATTTGAATATCGAGCGGAATGATTTGGAAGCCTCCGTTGGTGTTGGAATGAGAGAGAAAATAAAGAGTGACGTTGGATTCTTTTCCTTCTTCTATTTCTCTTGAACAAAAATGGAAGCCCACTAGCGTTCCTCGATTACAGAAGCATCGGAGTATCCACCATTTCATTATTAGTTGCTAGAAACTCACTCCTCGGCCTTTGATAGATCTTTATGTTGGAATCGGCGCCTGGCCGCAGTTCGCTTTCATTTCTTTTACTCTACCTCCGTCGATGTTTTCTTTCTTTCATCTTACTTTCCACCTTTTACTATACCTCCTTTGATATTTTCTTTCTTCCATTTACTTTCCAACCTCTTCTAACAATAGCGCTGAATGACCTCATAGGTCCCAGCGTTTGGCCTTTGGCCTAAATTCAGTATTCCATTCCAGTCCTTTGCGAAGGTATTTATTATTTGATTCATCTGTTTATTTATTTTGATGTATATTCTCTTCAGTTTTCTATGCCTTTTATTCCACTTACAAGTATACTACTCTAGTCTTAGGAAGTGAACTGGCTGGGTTCACTGCCCTTTGACTAGATCCATAGCAGTGTGCGCACTCAGAAAATAATTGATTGGTATTATTGTTTTTGTTGCTATTATGAAGGAACATGCAGCGAGCCTTACTCAACTTGTCAGAACTGGAACATCGTTATTGTCTTTTTATTTATTTATTTATTTACTTATTTTTTTTATTTATTTGGTCTATCACAGTCATCCTTTTCGACTGGGTGGTGTTTATAGTGAAGGGGATAGTGTGGGGTTCCAGGTTGCATCCTGCCTCCTCAGGAGTCCATCATTTTCTTACTATGTGCGTTGTTTCTAGTAGCACACTATGCAGGGATGAGTCTTGGAGGTACTTCAGCATCTAGTTTTTCCATGTTCCTTTTCAGGGATCTTGGGGCGCGTGCCTGTTGTTCAAATTATTATTATTATTATTTATTTATTTATTTATTTATTTATTTTTGTGCTCTATCACAATCCTCCAATTCGACTGGGTGGTATTTATAGTGTGGGGTTCCAGGTTGCATCCTGCCTCCTTAGGAGTCCATCACTTTCTTACTATGTGCTCCGTTTCTAGGATCACACTCTTCTGCATGAGTCCTGGAGCTACTTCAGCCTCTAGTTTTTCTAGATTCTTTTTCAAGGATCTTGGGATCGTGCCTAGTGTTCCTATGATTATGGGTACAATTTCCACTGGGATATCCCATATCCTTCTTATTTCTATTTTCAGGTCTTGATACTTATCCATTTTTTCTCCTTTCTTTCTCTTCAACTCTGGTGTCCCATGGTATTGCGACATCAATGAGTGATACTTTCTTTTTGATTTTGTCAATCAACGTCACGTCAAGTCTATTTGCACGTATCGTCCTATCTGTTCTGATACCATAGTCCCAGAGGATCTTCGCCTGATCGTTTTCTATCACTCCTTCAGGTTGGTGTTCGTACCACTTATTACTGCAAGGTAGCTGATGTTTCTTGCACAGGCTCCAGTGGAGGGCTTTTGCCATGAATCATGCCTCTTTTTGTATTGGTTCTGTGCTAGTGCCGAACATTCGCTTGCTATGTGGTTTATGGTTTCATTTTTCGTATTGCACTTCCTACATATGGGAGAGATGTTATTTCCGTCTATCGTTCTTTGAACATATCTGGTTCTTAGGGCCTGATCTTGTGCCGCTCTTATCATTCCTTCAGTTTCCTTCTTAAGCTCTCCCCTCTGTAGCCATTGCCATGTGTCATCGTTGGCTAGTTCTTTAGTCTGTCTCATGTATTTTCCGTGCATTGGTTTGTTGTGCCAGTCCTCTGTTCTGTTTGTCATTCTCCTGTCTTTGTATATTTCTGGGTCTCCGTCTACTTTTTTCAGTCCTTCTTCCCATGCACTCTTGAGCCACTCGTCTTCACTGGTTTCCATATATTGCCCCAGTGCTCTGTTCTCGATGTTGACGCAGTCTTCTATACTTAGTAGTCATCTCCCGCCTTCCTTTTGTGTTATGTATAGTCTGTCCGTATTTGCTCTTGGGTGTAGTGCTTTGTGTATTGTCATAAGTTTCCTAGTTTCCTGGTCTATGCTGCGGAGTTCTGCCTTCGCCCAGCCAGGAAGGTTTTAGTTAAAATCCAAACATCTTTGGATATTTCTAAGGGAGTCATAACCCCCTTTTTCATACCTCCCTCAATTTTTACAGCTTTCGGAGTTGACAGCTAGGGCTACAAAATTTTTACCATACATTCCTCCTTTCCCCTAGGAAGGTTTTAGCCAAAATCCGAAAATCGGGGGCTGTTTCTAAGGGGGTCATAACCCCTCTTTTACATACCCCCTAATTTTTTTACGACTATGATAACTCGTCCAGAGGACGGGTACAGCTGCTAGCATATGTACTATAATGTGTATATATATCTATATATATATATATATATATATATATATTATATATTATTATATATATATATATATATATATATATAATATATATATATATATATACATACTGCGGGTGTATGTATATATATATATATTTAAGTTAAAGTCCTCCTAGGCCTCTGTGAGGCTCATAGAACAAGTGCTGATCTCCTATTTCTTAGGCCAACAGCCAGTGGAGTACAAGTCCTGATGCCCAAGACACGAGCCCAGTGTGTTGTTGCTAGGCCCACTGTTTTATTCCTCAGCCCAAGGGCTGGTGCCCATCCTCTCACTAACCGTCCTGAGGTTTCAGACCGCTAGGTTGGAGGGCACTGGGTTTTTTGGAGTGGCTTCATCCTCAAGCCACTAGTGAGCGGCAGGATTTGAACCCCGGTCCTCTTGATTACTGTGCCACTACGGAAATATATATATATATGTGTGTGTGTGTGTGTATATATTGTATATATATTTATTTATATACATGCAATATATTCTTTTCTTTCTTTTACCGGAACATGAAATAACTTAGATTTTTTGCTTCTAAAGAGAAGTGAATGTCCCTAAAAGTCCATGTTCTGGAACTTATCCTGTCTTTTTCCTTTTTAGCCTAGCAGTATTCGAAAGAATTAACATTGATTCTTTCTTACAAGGAAGTTTTTATATGTATGTTTAAAGTCTGACATCAATGATATTCCTTTCCTTGGTATTGACTCAAATATCTTCTCATGTTCACCTCACACGTGATCCTAAGTAAAGAAGCGAGAGAGAAGATATCACTACCGATTTCGTGGCTATTTTATTGCATGAAACAAACATTTCAGCCATGAAAACATAGAGATTCAAGGTTATTATTTGCTGGAAGAAAAGAGTGATGATAAACAAAAGGGTCGTATTTTCAAAATCAAGAAATCTCGGGGAAATGCTCCGGAATGTTTAGGAAACCATGACCTGGAATTCGAGAGCGGAAGACTTTACTTAAATTTATCAGTAAATAAAAAGTCGAGAACCCAGAACTAGGAAAGCAGCGTGACATGACGCATTTGCAAACATACAATGGTATTTGCAATAAAACAAGTAAAAAATACGCTGACAATCGAGTTTTCTGTACAGCGTAGAATGCTATATGAAACTCAGCCACAGCCCATGATACTTTCAGCCTTGGCCCATGAAACCTAATGGTACCAGAAGCACGATCATGGCTAACTTTAACATGAAATGAAATAAAAACTACTGAGGCCAGAGGGCTGCAATTTGGAGGGTTTGATGATTGGAGGGTGGCTGATGATCAACCTACCAATTTGCAGCCCTCTAACCTCGGTAGTTTTCAAGACGTGAGGGCGGACGGGCAAACAAATGTCCATCTCAAAGAGTTTTCTTTTCCAGGAAACAAAAACGGTATATCCGAAATGAAGTGTATTCGAAAAAGAAAATTGAGAGAGACTAAATAAATATCATGATTATGACGTTACGAAAAATATAATGGAAATGAAAAGCAATGCTCGTTAGAAGGAAAGACTAACTAAGCTAAATATCATTTATCCGAGGCAAAGGAGCTCTCTGTCGCGATTTAAAGCACAAAACATGTGGAGCGAAAAATAATATTTACGAAGACGTAACACATTAATTATTATTAGGAATAAGATCTTGGAAGTTGAGAATGCTAAAATTATTGATCCCAAAACCTCGAAATGGAGATTGATTGCATTCCACAGTGGCAGCATGTTGGTGATGGTAATGTCTTGTAGAGCAAAAACATCTGCTGTGGACCTCTGGTCCTGGACCTTCCAGCCGATGCAATCAATCTAGAAATGATTGTCCTTATCAAAAGTAAAACCACCGAATTTATTAGCAGAGACCTACTAGCTACAGTAAGATTCCCAAAATCTCCTTATTCAGTTATTATTCATAAAAAGTTAAGTAAAGCTACGCCTTTTTGTTTATATGTTGATATTTTTATCCACATTGTTCGCTTAATTTAAATATATCACTATTTTGTTGCTTTGCGTGCTTACGGCAAGGTTAAGAAGTTTTATTTTATATAATGTGTGGAGTGGATATCATTTTTTTCTCCTGCCTGAAGGAAATGGGACAAGTAGCTGAGAGAAATATAAAAAGCAAAAGATTAAGACGTATGATGACGAATGATAATGGCTGGAAAGTGCTTCTGAGACGGCTCCCTGGACCAAAATCTCCAGCAGAGTTAAGGTATCGCCTTTTCAACGGCTCCAGCTGGACGCGCCGGGAGGGAAAAATGTCAAGTGTGCCGCCAGTTGCTTTGTCGTAGATGACAATTGTTAATGGTTGTTAAGTGGCAGCAAATGGTGGTGGCTCGTGACGAGAGTTTTAGGAGACTCTCTCGCCTGTGTGCGTTCGCGCGTGCGCGTCAGTCCCAGGTTCTTGTTTGTTACGAAAATCAGATACTTGAAGCTCTCTCTCTCTCTCTCTCTCTCTCTCTCTCTCTCTCTCTCTCTCTCCAGACCTAGTTTTTTCGTCTCTCATATCTCTCTCTCTCTCTCTCTCTCTCGATCGACGAAGACTGGCTAACTTATAGAAAACAGAGAGTCGTAATAAATGGTGAAGAATCAGAATGGGCAGATGTAATTAGCGGAGTTCCTCAGGGTTCTGTCCTTGGCCCTCTCTTGTTTTTTATTTACATTAATGACATTTATGTAGGCTTAACTATCAGGATAGCCAAATTTGCAGATGACACCAAACTAGGTGTGAATGGAGCAGACCCAGATACAGTGGAAAGTTTAAGAAATGATTTAAAGAAAATAGGAGTGGTCAAAAAGATAGCAAATGCCTTTAACTTGGATCAGTGTAAAGTGTTACAAATAGGAACAAACAACCCTCATGCCCAACTACATGCTGCTTGGGAATGACAAAAATAGTGTAGAACAAGAGGAGGACCTTGGTATCATTATTACCAAGGAATTAAAATCCACAAAACAATGCATAAAAGCTGAAAAGAAGGCACAGAAACTAGTGGTATATATAATGAGGCAGTTCAAATACAGAAACAAGGAAACGGTGCTGCAGCTTTACGCATCAATAGTTAGACCTCATCTTGAATATGCAGTACAGTTTTGGTCAGTCACCAACACTAAGTAAGGACATAAATATATTAGACGGGGTACAAGCAAAAGCCACAAAGTTAATTCCATCCATCAGGCAAATAGGTTACCAAAGACGATTAGAGAGCCTGAACATGTATGGCATAGAAACACTACGATTGCGAGGACAACTAATAGAAATATTTAAAATGCCGAAAGGCGTAACAAAGTAGACAGTAACCTATTTACGTTAAACGAAACCCAGACAAGAAATAGTGGATGGAAACTAGAACTGAAGAGATACAGCACTTCCCGTTGTGGGAACTTCTTTACATACAAGGTATGTGACACATGGAACAAACTGCCACCGGAAGTTGTAAACTGCAACATTGTGGAAGTGTTTAAAAGAAAGCTAGACAAAATCATTAGGACACTGTGAATGAACAGTAAAACCTGCTCCTAGAGATAAGTGAGCACACGATGCGATGTCTCCTCGGATGGACTAACAAGTCTTTGAAACGTCCAAATCCTTGTAACTCCTTGTAACTGTGTGTGTGTGTGTGTTGAAGACCTGTGAACTCAGGGCATGCAACCGAGATTAGTCGAGTTTGACTTGAAATTTTGAATGTTTTTACACTATACTAATTTTGTCCGTAGAGAAATTATAATTCCCGAAGTTAAGACATAATTGCCTTAAATTACATGATGTCTTCACATTTTCCTTATTTCGAGAAGTTAATTCTTAAGAATAACCTACTAATTTTAGTTCATTTTTTTCATACTGAAGTCAAACTACGTAATGAATTCTGTAGAACAGCAAAACAATGGAGATAAATCTATCGAGGTCATTTTACACTTATAATTCATACCACAAGATTTGCTCGAATTCACTCAGAATTTGTTGCTTTACGAAAAAATCTGAAAATTTATCTTTGAGAACAAATGCTGACGGTTTAGGCGAAGCAATTAATGCAGAATGAAGCCTGAGTAGGCAACGGAAATCAGGTGCTTTGAGGAAATTGGGGTTGAAAATTTAACTATCCGGGTTGATGGTAAAAGGGTCCTGTACACCTCCTGAGGGGAATCGTGCTGTCGGTGATCTTCATGCGGTGCACTGTGGGCATTACTTAAGATTATTTGCAGTGGCCCCGTCGGCCCTCAGATGCAACCCTTTCAATTCCCTTAACTGTACCTCCATTCATATTCTTTTTCTTCCATCTTGCCATCCACCCTCCCCAAACAATTGTCTCATAGTGCAATATGAGGTTTTTCTCCTGTGACACCTTTCAGATCTCTTTATTCTCAAGTTCCCTTTCAGCGCTGAATGACCTCGTAGGCTCTTGGCCTTTGGCCTCAATTCTATAGTATTCCATTCCATTCCAAATCTTGTACAGCTCTTCCCAAAATATCACCGTTTCCTTTTATTTTTCTGTTTTCATCAGTTATTCCTTCCTCATTGTTTCCTTCCTTTCGTTATTCTTCCGTATTCCATTTCCTTCTTTCATTCCGCTCCATTGTCTTTCCTCCCTGATATTTTTTCCTCGCCCTTCAACCCCTCGCCCCAATATTCTTGTGCCCTTTCTTACTGGCCTAGTAGAAGGAGCAGCACCAGTAGTATTGTTGTTAAGAGGCCTTCTCTCTCTCTCTCTCTCTCTCTCTCTCTCTCTCTCTCTCTCCTCTTTCTCTCTCTTCAGGGCTCTCTACAGTCCATTACTGCCACCCGCCACCTGTCACGTAATCTTTTGTTTAAATTCATATCAGGGGTTTTGTGTAACTACCAGGACAAAGGGCCGAGCGTCAGGGCAGGTGGAGAGCCCCGCTACCGTTAGGACCCTCTATCCCTCACGCCCTGGCCTACCCCACGCCAGTTCCTTAATCTGCTTTTCCCCCTCCTCTCTCTCTCTCTCTCTCTCTCTTCTGGTCTTTATTTTACTTTCGAAGTATTGATATTTCCCGTTATATAAGTTGCCGAAGTAATTGCTTATGCTCCTTACAAAGATTTTTTCGTGGCTGTTATATATTTTAAAGATCAGTGCCCACGCACATATGATATATATATATATATATATATATATATATATATATATATATATATATATATATATATCTCATATGCCTTAATCACTAATCCTGGGGGCAAAGGGCATATTATGTTAGCAAACTTCTAAAATTCATGCTTCTGCATGAGGGTAATACCATCACGTAACGGAAAGAGGAGGATATACAAGCATACCTACACACACACATGACGTACATATATATACATTATACACACACATGTATTTATATCTATCTATCTATCTATCTATCTATCTATCTATATATATAGATATATATATAAATACATGTGTGTATAATGTATAATGTATATATATGTACGTCATGTGTGTGTAGGTATGCTTGTATATCCTCCTCATTCCGTTTGTAGAGGTGTTACGTGATGGTATTACCCTCATGCAGAAGCATGAATTTTAGAAGTTTGCTAACATAATATGCCCTTTGCCCCCAGGATTAGTGATTAAGGCATATGGTATATACCGACGGTTTTTGGTGTTTTTTTTAAAGGTGTTTGCATATTTTTCTTTTTTACATTATGTAATTTCTTGGCTAGCTCCCGATTAAAGACCAGACATTGGTCAGAGTGGAATCCCTATGAAGTAACTTATGCTTGCACCACTGTCTGCTACTAAACACCGTTTTTCTTCTCGGATGTGGAAGCCCTTCCTTTCCAGCGCCTCTTTCACTCTTGCCTTCACATTCTAGGTCTTCATGTGGTCCTTCCTCTTTTCACCGACCTGTCATCCTCCATTCCACAAGGTCACTCCGTCTCCAAACATTGATAAATCCTTGCACCAACGCTAAACGTACCCCCCCCCCCCATATCTCCACATTTCTTATCCTTTCCGTTCTTATAACACCAGTATTGTTATCCAGCTAGATATTCTATCTAGCTTCAACTATTTTTCTTCCTTTTGCATCAACTATCCACACTTCATTCCCATTATGGAGAGTAGGCTCAACAATCCCGTCATACAGTCGCAGTTTTGTTCCCGTAGACACTCCAAGTTACTCTCAAGTGTTTTGTGCACAGCCTGCTTTCTTACCCAACTTATTTGATGACTCACTTCTGTTCTCGTGAGACTGCTATCCGATACATTTACCTGAGAATACTTTAACGAATCGATCGCTTCCACTGCCCAACTGCCCATAATAACAATCACTGATTCATGATCTTCGGTCTTTCCATTTACCTCATAACCTTACTCTCGCTCTCACTTACTCCAACTCCTCTTTCTCCTCTTGCAAACAGTTGCTGTCACTGGAGAAGTTTGAGAGATTCCGCAGTTTCTCTTCAATATCGCCATTATATACAGCAATTTCATTAGCTGCCAGAAGCCGGCGTTTTCGTTCGTCTGTTTTCTGTAAAAAATGAAGGAAAACAGGCAAACTTCCTTGAAAGCTCTGAAACCCCTCGTGGACTTTTTGTTTCCTCTTCCGTAATTAGAGCTCAACACATACTTCGGGATATACAAGAAAAGCAAGTGAAGAGAGATGGACACAAATTTGATACAAATAAAGAGAGAACATAATATATTTTAGGAAAATAGGCCTGATTCATCTTTTGGATTTTAAATGGGTAATATCTGTAACGTTTCGATGGAGTTTTTATATCGTTCAAGGATATAACAGATCCATGTTCTTTGGATAAACTTCAGTACATAAGAATGTATATTCATGTAGATGCCATTCCCTCATATACTCGTTTTGTTCAAAGTCTAGTTATCAATTCTACAGCTTCTGAAATTCCTCCACTTTTGTTTTGTAAAAATGGTCATTTTATATTTCGTAAATTAGAAAATACTTGTTTTGCTAAACATCAGTATACCCAATTTTGCGCCTGCATATCAGGAATTAGTGTATGCTACTCACTTTTATAATTCATTAACTCCTCTACTTCTCATCTATGAGGAATCCGTGCTTGTTTCTTGTTTCGTTTTTTCAGAACTTCATATTGAAAATGATTGCATGCAGCTTGCTTTTTAAAGCATTAGCATATTGAAAATTATTGCATGCTGCGTCTTTTTCAGAGCATCTGTATATCTTCTCTGGCTCTTGCATATTTCAGATCATCTGCATTCTGCTCGGTTTTCAAGCCTTTCATGTAATGGTTGAATAGAGTAATTAGTGCACGCTATCCCTTCACATTGTCTTGGAGACTTAGACCATGGTCAGGACGTCTCTATTGCTGTTATATCGAGAATTAGTGGGTGCTGTTTGTTTACATTTTTGTTCGGTTGTGGTCACACCTCAGGTATAAGGATTCACAAAACTGCAAAATTGTTAGTGCTTAGATTTTGTAAGAGAGGTAGTGATATTAGAAGTCCGTTCACCATTCCATTCACATTATGACTATTTTGCAGAATTTTACAAGTGTATATGATTATATCCTTTATTATTACCTATAAATCAATATGATTTTTTGCTACTTTTTCTTCTTCACACTTGGGTATTCTTTTCCTGAGAAACTTACTTTTCTTTTCGTGAATAATAATAATAATAATAATAATAATAATAATAATAATAATAATAATAATAATAATAATAATAATAATAATAATAATAATAATAATAATAATAATATAGTCAGAGTTCGCAGGTTCTTGATTGGAAATGGACCAACTTGGGAAACGATGCACCAGCAGCTGATGTGAAACCATCTGAAGGCGGTGTCACACGATCCTTTTTCCCTTTTTATTTATTTATTTATTTTTTTTTTGCGTCAAAATTTTAGGAACCCTTTTCGTGTTCACACACACGCAAGTAAACATCGGCAACTTCTTATCCGAAGTTGGTCGTCATCGGAAAAAGGTGAACGAGATGGCTCCTATAACAGAAAAAGCTGTTTATATTCTACGCTCATTCATGACTTCCTTGAGACAGACAAAGCTACTTGGGATGCGGTTGAAAACTGGTTCAGGCCATGCATGCGAGGACCAATTGGGCTCGCACCATATTCATACTGTTTTCATTTTTGGTAAAGTATTCCGCAAAACACTGAATTCAGGTAACGTGGCGCAGTACAAGCAAGACACTAGAGAACTTAAAACACTTATAGATAGATAATTAAGTAAAAAATATATTTGACTGCATATGAATGCATTATATTAATGTCAATTGATATTTTGCTCTCTGGTTATATTTATATTATTTAGGAGACTTGTGCTGAAACAGGATCCGATTTTTGCAAAGTGACGAAATACAAGATTTGCAGTAAATGTTTAAGCGATAATTAGGTATTGTTTGCACAGACTTTATCAACTTTTAATGAAATTGAAGTCGATGACAAAAACTGTGAAATACGGAAAATTGACGTGAATTTAGTAGGTTGTTATTATTATTATTATTATTTATTATTATTATTATTATTATTATTATTATTAGATGAAACCTATTCACATGGAACAAATCACACAGGGGCCATTGACTTGAAATTCAAGCTATAAAAGAATGTTGGTTTCATCCTCTGAATGCAGACCCCACACTGCAGCAGTAAGATTATGATACAGAGCAAGTGATCTTTCATCGCCCAGGGGAGCGCAAACGCGACATCTGAGCGGCATGTCATGACGCTAGCCGCCATAACAGAGGACCAGTACAAAGGATATAGTTTTCTAAAAAACTATTTCTATTGAATGGGAATTTCTCACTAAGGATTCTAAATGAAAAGTACCAAGAGCGCTGACATTTTCAAACCTCTCACATGCCTTATATAAAAAAGTATATAAATTCATACATACATAATTTTGTTCTATGAAAATAATATTCCACAAATGGGAATCTCTCTCTCTCTCTCTCTCTCTCTCTCTCGCTCTCTTTCTCTCTCTCTCTCTCTCACGATTTATGTGCGAGTCCTACATCTGTTTGTGAAGTCGGTCGTTCCTGTGTAGACATATCGGTCTTATATTGGGGATCGTCTTCCTGGATTTCGCAAACGTCAGCTCACTCGAGTCTTGGGGTCTGGGAGTGCAATGGCCGACTAATATTGCTGTGACTTATATATATGTCTGAGGAAGGGCGTCGCATTTATGAGAGAGGGAGGTGCTCTTTGTGTCTTTTATCGATTTCCTCAGAGTATTATCAAGGTATATTAAGTATGTGTGTTTAAATAGTTTATTTTTTTTGGGTGGGATATGACGTGTTGCATTGTATTCGTCGCGATGCAAACTATTTTTGTTTTTATTCATTTTGTTGAAGTATTATGTTGATGTTGTTTCACTTTGATATTTTTGTGTTTTGTGATTTTTTAGAAATTGCTATGCAGAGTGCGCCTTCTTTTAACTGGTTTGCTGTGAGAATGATGATATCATTTGACTGTTTTCGTTTAAAATACGTTCTTAATATTTTCAGTGAGATTGTTTTAATTTCATACCTGTATAGTAATTCATGTAGCTCCCCGTCAGATGTTCTTATGTGCCATTAGCTTTTTAATAACCTTTTTTTTATCTTACAGAAATTGTTTATTATCTCTAGAACTTGTATTTCACTTTTGACCTAATCTTTCATTTTAGAATTGGCTTTAGAATAGATATCGAATTGTTTAATTTGTTGCAGTGCTTTTTAGTTTTCTGTAAAAGAAAACTATTGAGACGTCATTGCCTGTCCGTCTACACTTTTTCTGAGGTTAGAGGGCTGCAAATTGGTATGTTGATCACCCACTCTCCAATCATCAAACATACCAAATTGCAGCCTTCTAGCCTCAGTAGTTTTTTCTTTTTCTTTTATTTTATATAAGGTTAAAGTTATCCATAATCGTACGTCTGTCAGCGCCATAGGTACCAACAACACAGGCCACCACCTGGCTGTGGCTGAAAGTTCACGCAGCATTTTTCACTCTATAGAAAACTCGATTGCGCCGAAGAAACCTTGGCGCATTTTTTACTCGTTATTATTTACATAACTTTTTTGAAATCTTAATTATTTTGGGAATATTCTTCTTGGTTTATTTAAAGAAACCGGCACCTTAAGAGTGTTGAGAACTGTTGTTTATACGGTACTCTTGATGTAAACTCAAGGGTATACAATTTTTCAGAGAAAACCACCCTTTTTGCAAGTAGCTCCGAAAATTATCGAAGAATAAACACAAAAATAGCAAAGGAAATTGAAAACCTTAAACACAGAGTAAAAAGGATATTCTTTATTATAAATTCTCTCTCTCTCTCTCTCTCTCTCTCTCTCTCTCTCTCTCTCTCTCTCTCTCTCTCTCTCTCTCTCTTAATTTACGGGGATTTAGGAACCAGTCTTAAACAATGATAATGTAAGTTGCGCTAGATACCGTAGTTTTCGCAGCATTATAGTTCCATTATAGGATGTAACCATTTTAACAACACATTTGCATCAAAATTCCCCTTGAACTTCTATAATTCAATAGATTTCCCAACCGCAGCAGACGTGTTGTAATACAGGATTAATTCTGCAATCATACTGGTTTTTACGAAGAAAAGTTTAAAAAGTTTAAAAGTAAAATTCTTCAGTCACACGTATTTGCAGTCTTGAGTTTCGAACCTAATTGGTGGGCCATTCTTGTGGGCTTTTGAAAAATTCTGAAAATGGAACCGAAATTATAGATCCTTTAAAGAAGGTTATGTCTGTCCTTAGATGGATCGTAGGAAATGTAAAATGAAATACGTGACGCAGCACTTGCTAAATGTAGGTTTATATACGTATATAGTAAAGTTCGTAAGTTTTCATCGATTGACCTTTTGTGAACAAGAGTAGATAGCTATGTAGGTGTTTTAATTTAGGTGTTAGTGCCTTTAAAACTACGAGAAGAGGGGATTTCCCAGCGATCACCATGCCAACAGCTGCTTTTGGTCACAATCAGATTACGTAAACCAGATTTTCTTTATGCTAACCGAAGGATCAACACTACCGATGAAAATCGGGCTGAAAATGAGGAAGAACGGACTAATTCGGCCAGTGAATCATACCCACCTGCAGCCATGTAACACCCGTCAGTCCAAGACCTCTCGCTGTTATGCTGTAAAGATCGGCAGTCCTCTTATTTGTGACCGGTGACTTGTATGGACTTCTCAATGGGCTACTTGCCCCTTTAGCTCTACCATAAATATAGGGCTATTTTTTCTCACAGACAGAAAATAAATAAAGAAATCATAAAAAATGAATGAAAATCCCCCATTCAAGTGACAGTGTATTTACCCGAGGAGAATAAGCTCATGTTTTGACAACCAGCACAGAGAATTTAATTTAAAAAAATTCAAATATGGAAACTGAGTTTATGTTGCTCTATTTGAATTAGGGAATACAAATCTATCGGTCACGTATGAAAAACTGCCATAGCTCAGGAATTGGAAAGACATTGCTTTGTTTATTTCGGGTTTTCAACGACCCTTAACTATCGATTGGCCAGAGCTGTAAATGAAGATAGATGGTTATGAAGACAAGTTGAGAAAATAGAAATACGTTCATTGTATTGTTATTGATAAGTTGCCACTTTGAAGAATTGCAATAATTCGTCACAAATAAGCGCAAACATCTGATGTGGCTTATTTTGTAAAAGTCACATATTGTTGTTGTTGATGTTGTTTTCTTTCTTTCTTACTTTAATTTTTTGTGGATCAGTCTACCACTTTCATCGCGATTAAGCCCCTCTACAGTTTTTGCAGCCCCATTCTTTTATTTTTTGTTAGGCCTGGCTAAGCGTAATGGCAGTGGGTTGGCATCACATTGACGTTAGATAAGTACCCAACACGAACCATGCACTGGCCTGGTGGTCACTCTCTCAAGTTTGCTGCAGAGAGTTATGCCTGGTGGTCCCTCTCTGCAATATACCTGCACCGGCCTGGTGATCATTCTCTAAAGTATGCCTGCACTGGCCTTGTGGTCACTCTCTAAAGTTTGCCTGCAGAGAGTATGCCTATGCTGGCCTGGTGGTCACCCTCTGAAATATGCTTGCACTGGCCTGGGGGTCACTCTCTAAAGTATGCCTGCGCTGGCCTGGTGGTCACTGCCTAGTAAAGTAGGCCTATAACCTAGAGGCCGAATAATGCATTTAGGCACTGTAATAAAGCCAAGTTGATTCCAGAACGAACTGGTAGTTTCATATTTTCAAAGCAGGTTTTATTAGTCCTCGACGAATCCAACTTCTTTTTTGTGTTCGTCAAATTTCTTTGCTTTGTTATCGCAGGGAAGTACTATTTGTCCTTTAATCTTTATGAGAGAGAGAGAGAGAGAGAGAGAGAGAGAGAGAGAGAGAGAGAGAGAGAGAACTCATTTCTTTAATAAAAAGTAGGCTCATATTTTATTTCTTAGGTATTCATGGTGTCTATTTCTATTGGAGCCTGTTAGAGGTCAATACTTTTAGTAGCCTGAATCAGCCATAAAGTTTCTAGAAAATGTTGCTTTAAACTTAAATGCAATGTTTCCTTATTCATTATTATAATTAAAAAAAAATATCATAGGTATCATATTCAACGCAAGTAATTTTTTTTTTCAATTTCTATTTATCACTGTCATACATAAGCAGTGATATCCTATGGCCTCTCATTGGATAGGATTTCTCATCCATGTCTGTAGATGTACCGCAAGGAAAGATGAAAAGCTGGTCACAGATCCTGACCGGTTTCGTCTCTAGTATTTTAAGACATCAAGTAGAGACGAAACAGGCCAAGATTTATATATACCCAGTGCTTCATTTTTCCTAGCAGTACACCTGCATTATCTCACGTGTTCTGGCGACTTTCAGCACGAGTTTAAGCTTTATATGCACCAGGTCAGTATTGTCACGGTTGGTTATTCCGGGTCCTTAGGCCCCCACCACGCTTTCTAAACCTGTCGATACCTTATCATACTTTCGTTTGGGCAAGGGTCCATGCTGGGCACAAGTTCGCCTTAAGTTGAAGCGACCAAAGTCAGTTTCTTTCTCTGCTTCCTTTGTTACAGAAAATGTTATTTTTGAAATTCCTTAAAAGTGTTCCCTCTCTAAATATGTAAGACAAAACCTTCTCCATACATTATTTTGTATAGCCTTTTTGCTCTCCTGCCATTATCCTCTTTCTGTAGAGTACAGGTGGTCTGTCTATGCAGCGGGTCATTTTCTTTATTTTCGGCTGAGCTTTCCCCTCTCCAGATCTAAAACAAAAACTTCCTCCTTCCAGTCTTTTTGTGTAGCCTTTTTCCTCCCCTTCCCATTCTCTTGCGCAAAAGTTTTGTCAAATGAGAATAGGCGGCGAGAGAGTGGAGGCGAGGCCACAACAATGGGCCAAGAGTCCTCAAGGCGAAGTCAAGGGCGAGGGTAATCCGCGCTTATTGCGGTAATCTGGACTAATGCACCTATTGTTCCTTCCTGTTCTCTGCACTACGGAAGGATTCAATTTGTGCCTCGAGTACCAATGGCGGCCAAGATGGGGATGGTCGGACATCTGCCTTTCGCCACCCGATCGACCGCCGCCACCCTTCGGATAGGGATAATTATGCTGCCCCTGGATGGCCCTCTTCCCTCCTCCTGGAGAAGGAGCTGGGTGATAAATAAAAAGCCCCGCCCCCCCTTCCCCCCCGTCGCTCCGGCCACCCATCCGCTGAGGCCATTCGCTCATTCGCCTAACGACATGCATGGCAGTCGCTATCATCATCATCATTAACATCGTCATCATCATCATCTCTTTCGTCGTCTGTGCCACGAAAGCCACCACGTTTCGGTATCTTTTTCTTTTTTCGTTTCACTTTTTCATCCCACGCATTAAATTTTTTTTTTTTTTTTTTTTTTTTTTTTAACTACCACTAAACGATTTCCAAGGCTTTTCTTTTCCATGGTGTGCTTTTCTTTAACGGTCTTGGGATAACATCACGCTTATTTGGAATTCTAACTTGGAACCCTCCTCCGGCCTTTCTTCCCTTTTACATTATATAATATACCATACTTCAGCGCTTAGTTTCTTGCCTTCATCCTTTGAATTTTCATTATGTTTTCACTATTTTTGTCGTCTTGAATCTTTGCGTTTTGCAGTGTTTTTTTCTTCAACTAAATTTTACATTATTTATAAAATCCGTCCAATATAAACATATATATATATATATATATATATATATATATATATATATATATATCTATATATATATATATATATATATAAAATGCATGCACGTATAATGTAGTATATTTATAAGTGTGAAATATAAAGTGAAGGTACTTGGCACCGCAGAATGGGGTCACGCGATTTTAGTTATCAGCGCCCGTGAGATTTGAACATAGTTTATGTGATAGTTTCTTAATTAACGTAATGTAGATTTAAGTTTGTTCAAATCATGACCTTGGACCACGTGAAGTGTCTAGAGTTTTACGTAGGAAATTGTTCAATATTTGTTTAGGAACAGCATTGATATGTACTGTCAGACTATTATGTAATCTTTCGTATGTATTGAAGATTTAGTTTTGTTCAAATGTGACCAGGATCTGGGGTGGGACCACGTAGGAACAATTTCTGTCGTATGCTTGCAGAGCGCAACAAGGTGGCTCAGGTGAGCCTGTGAACCACAAGCCTCTGGTTTTCTCTTAATTAAGCTTACATGATCGCTGTTTTCTTTCTTTTTACCTTTTTCTTTTTACCTTTTATACAACATTTCATAACCTGTTTAACGTTGAAAACTTCCGTGACATTATACAAATACAAATAAGCTTACATTTTTCTAAAATGACCCGTGTAAGTTTGCTTGTAAAGTTTCCTAATCCCTTAATTGTTTTTTACTCTTTTACTATTTGTTGTTCTGAATTAGATATCGAATGGTTTTTTTCGATGGTTTTGTGACTCTTCTGTGTTTCAGCTTCTTGTCCTGTCAGAAGGTGTCGGAAACAAAGTTTCAGTTTAAATCACCTAAAATGGGAAGCAAGAATAAAGTAGATGCGGGTGCTTCATTTTTCACGGCCACCGGTGGGACGTTTTTCTTCGAGCTGACTTCAACCTTTAGGAGAGTGCTGCTGTTTGTGCTCGGTGCTGGTGACGGCGATTACAATACGAATGCTCTTATAACATTACTATTGTGCTGGGTGGTCGGTAACGCTGTTTAAAGTGAGACTAATAATAATAATAATAATAATAATAATAATAATAATAATAATAATAATAATAATAATTATGGTGACTGTCATGAGGTAATAAAACTGGAGTCCCACGTAAGGAATATTTATTGCAAGCAGCTAATCATGCAATGCCTGTTCCTTACTTGGTTACTTTTTTTTATGAAAAGATACACACTATATAACCATAAACCTTTCGCAGTAGTTTTTAGCAAGTCATCTGCTGCCATGAGTTCCACCCTACACTCTGAAGTTACCTTACATTTTCTTATTCAGAATTTAACATTGTTAAGTGGTGCGATATTCCTGGGAATTATTCGTTCTATATTCACAGTTTGCCTAATTCAATGTAAATCGTGAGACGTTCGTAGTGAGGGCACCTCAACTGCCGAGGAGTTTGCCCTTTATGCATGAGTTTTCTCTTAATTAGAGAAATTCCGTTTTCTATGACGGCTATGTAACCCGCAACAAACCAAGTATTTGTTTGACCCCAAGATTGCGGGTCCCGTGACTTTTTCATTCTAAATATAGCAAGCTAGGTTGTAAATTAGCCAGGCTGTAAATTTCTCTCCCACTTATATTTTATCTGAGCTTCAAAAGAAAACAAACTCATTAAATAAGAGTCAGTGAATAGGTTCTTTATCAGACAAACCACACTAACCGTTTAATAAACTTCTTTTGTAGTTTAAGGGCAGTTTTATCCTGGAAGAACAACGACCGTTTAACTTTGCATTATGTTATTCGGTTCATTATTCAGTCATATTACTTGCTGTCACAGTTACTCTGTTGTCTTTACTATCTTAATCATGGTATTTAACTTGGATTGTATCATGGTCAGTGACATGATATTTGCTATTATTATTTAGTCGCATTCAAAATGTTAGTAATAGGAGCTACTAGTACTATAATAAGATAGCGTTGCCTTTCATCTATGGCGACGGATTGTTTATGGAACTGTGTGAGAAATCAACTTACCTAATAGAGAAGTGAGGAAACATGTGTACGAAGACCGAGGATTTTATACTTTGGCAGAAGCGCTACTTCTGCCAAAGGTGTCTCCAGTTCATACTTGTCCACAATAACAGGAGACTTTCATCACCAGATCCGGCTATTTTTGGGGATTCATATGAAATCTCAACTATTGAGATAATACGTAACCACCGTTAGTCTTTGTTGGCTGCTGCGAGTGGAACTGTAAATAAATCTACGGTCGGCACACGTTGTGTGAATCTCTTAAATTTGAGTGATTGAAAACCTTCAAATATCAGCTGTTTCTTGTGACTGGTAACCAACCCGGAGACCGGAGACCAATCGGCATTTAACCCTCAGGGTCGCCTGCGGGGAAATCGTTACTGAATACTTTACGATGAAGATGAAGTAAAATGAGGAAAACTAAACCTAATTCACGCTTATTGGTTAAAAAGTAAGGAAGGATAGAGAGCATTTAACCTTAATGGCAGAGTTAGACTTACCTCTTGAAGAGGTTGTGGGAATCACGAAAACAGAAGCAGGAGGAAATGACCAAGACTGAACGTTTGAAAGTCACCGAATGAATGCGCTTCAGTGCGAAGCCCTCCAGCAGTCAGAAATCGAAAATAAGATTTTTAACATGAATTTTCTAATCTAAAGTACAGAGCCTTTATATACCCGTGTTTTATTTCTGCAGGATCCTAGTGCTTTTGCAGCTGGAAAATAAATGATCAAATTATTTTCTTTAAGAGCTTTAAGGTTAGGATTCCGGAATTACCCTCGGCTGAATGTATGAGATTGTATTGCTGGAAATATTTTTTTTTTCAGTAATTTATATTTTGATCATGTTATTGTAATTTATACAAGTTTTTATTTTTTTAAATTATTTTTTTTCATTGAAATCTACTGTGATTTGTAAATCATATAGTCTGTGGCTGGAGCCTCGAAACGTTTTATAAGAAACAAACTCCGGAACGTCTGTCATTGAACCGGTTTTCCTGCAAATCAGTCATTTTTGTACGAAACCGGTAAGGGTTTTGAATTGTTCATCGGTAAATGATATGCGATGTAGGACAAGTCTTGAAGAACGATAATTTCGTCGATTGAGCTGGCAATATTAGTCAGAGAATGGTGATGTGTAGTCCTACTTATCATATATATATATATATATATATATATATATATATATATATATATATATATATATATATGAGGCTTGAAATTAGCTGAAAATGGGATTGTAGGGTCCTTCTCAGTGAGAGCGCCATTTCCAGAGGTTTTGAAGGTTATTGCAGAAATTAGCTTCTGTTTCCTCCAGAGCACCTCATAAATTCCTTTGGCTTTCGTTTTCAGTACTGGCGTTGAAAGGTTCCTAAGTAAGATTTTCGCGACTACAAGTAAAGGAACTTTCCTAGATGATAACTGTTAAATCTTCTTAGCCTAATGAGGAATCACTGATAATCTTGCTTATTTGTTGAACATTTAATGTCACTAGACTATTCGTGAAATACAAATTAAATTATGGACAGTTTTATACATGGCCGGTTACCTGAACATTGGCGGTTCTTCTTCTTCTATGCAAACAAACGCCTCCCAAACTTACTGTTACTTAAAGTAAAGATTCGCATATCCTAAGAACACAAAAATAACCACTGAGGATTTAAACCAGCTATGTATCCACCTTTGTGTTGTGTTTAGTACAAGCCCGTTGGGATGACCGTAAAAACATAAACAAAAGATTAGTCCTAGTCTAGGACTACTAGATAATGACCGCCCAACTTTGCGGGAGTCACTATCTAGGAAAGGTCTCAGGTAAAACTTGGAAATCATGGGAAACAATAATTTATTCATGTGCACCATCATGTATGTCATCATCGACAGCGACAGAGACTCAGTCACATGACACTTCTTGGGAAAGTTTCATGGAAGGAATTTGTCTCGTTATTCCTTTCCATACTTGAGTATACTGGTGTCACGAACAACTTGGCGAGGATTAGGCGATTTGTATTGATTTACATTCAGTCTACTTGTTTTCTGTTCCGGAGGGCAAAACAGTTTATGACGAGCGAAGTGAAGTTATTACTGGGAAAGCTCATTTCTGGCGGCCCGGCCCTAGCGCTATCCAGATGCTAATCTCTCCAAAAGTATTGAAGATAAACGAAAAAAAAACCTTTCGGCAGATAAAACCTTATAGCATTAAGTGTAGCAAACGTGTACGTGGTAATGTGCAACCTGGATTTAAGTACAAGTATGGGTAAAGATATCACCTTGTGATATCTTCACCATCTGAAGGGAATCTTTACCATACGAAGATAGACGCTGCTTATATGATGAGAAAGTGCATGTATAAGGTTATGTATTTGTGTGTATACTTTTGACGTACAGTGTCACAGTGATTTTGTAAGTGTAGTGTGCTACAACCGCGCAGAGAGGAAGCAACAGTGAATCTGGTCAGAGCTGGTACAGGTGACCTCCAGTGAATGCCAGACGGCCAACACCACTGGCAAAGCAGTTCCTCTGGGAGTGTAGTTGTGGAACCAGCAACCACATTCCGAAATCCAACGATTAGACAGGCGACAGGCCACAGGGGTCGTGGCTGACCGAGGAATGGTCGCAGTGATACACTGAAACTTAACAAGTTGGAAATTTCATTATTACAGTAGTAAAGTCTTCAACCCCTATAAGAATTTCCGTTTTCAAGGAGGTGAGGTTACTGACCCTGCACTTCCCTCTGGACTACAATTTCTATTGTTATACTCGGACTGATTTTGGTAGGGGTAACCCATCCACATACCTAACAGACCTGATGTTGATTAACTTTAGCCGATGGAAAGAATGATTTACATGCACTCACTTACACACATGTAATACATTATATATATTATATTTAATATTATATAATATATATGTAATATATATATATCTATATAGTATATATATATGTGTGTGTGTGTGTGTGTGTATGCTTTATTTATGTGTATATGTATGTATGTATGTATGTGTGTATATGCATGCAATTTCTTAAACCTTCCAGTATATTCTGAAGCAAAACTGCTGTTTTGTAAGGAAATGTATTTGCTATGCCCATTTATTTTTATCTTTATGTTTAAATTATGCAGAATTTTTTGGAGGAGGTTTCTCGTATTTTATAAATGACTTCTCTCCAGCCTCCCCCCCCCCCCCCCCCCCCGGCATAACTTTGCCTCCCCTCAATCTACTCTGTTACCCTTTGTGACAGTTTGTCGGGAAACTTGCTTCAACAAAAATGCAGCCCCTTCATTTCTCTCTCTCTTTCTCTCTCTCCCAACACCCCTTCCCCTCCCGTCACTTCCTTTTGCATCGCTCTTTGCAGTTCGCTTCCTACCCGAGTTTTATTTTTGTCATCTCTCCCTTTCTCACCCCCACCCCCACCCTCACCCGGGCCCCATCGTCTTCCACTCCCTGCTGCCCTCCCCCAACCAGTAACGTCTTCCTTGGCTTTTAGAGACCCATCTGCCGGTATAGCAGATATTTTGTAAAGTGTCTAATTGGGACACGAGGCGCATTTTATGAACGCTCCGTTTCGTTTCTTCGATGGCTGTTTCCCTCCATTAACATTTTGGCGGCAGTTTCGGTTAAGGCTTCTCAAGTCGGTGCTTGAAATATGGAATCACCTCTACTGTAGTTTGAAATTGCACAAATTATGTACTGTAGGATTTGGGTTATATGCAGATTGATGATTTATTTTGTTTTTGATTTTGGTGGTTTTTTATAGGACAACTAATTCCAAAGTTAGTCATTAGCTAAGTTTTCTTTTAATTGCATTAGTTTATGAAATTTTTGATTTGACGTGTTATTTCGAAAATGGTTTTTTTGTGTTCTACCAATTATTAACGTATTTATTTTTTTATATATATTGTGGTTTGTTTCGAAATTTGTTATGCAGTCCGTATGCTGATCAGGTTAAGTTCCTGCCGGTTGAGTAAGTTTTTGTATGTCGTGTTTTTTTTTTTTTTTTTTTTTTTTTTTGTAAAATCTAGTTGCTCTCTGCCATGCAACTATCTGTCGCTATTGACTGAATTGTCACTGGGAATCCATATCCTCTTGGACCTTCTTATTTCAATTTTTCAATATTGAGTCGACATCATAAAGCTGTTGCAGAATTCATTGGTCATATAAGGAGTTTTTTTTTTTTTAACCACATCATTTCGGATATTTGTTTTTCTCCCGTTTCATCATTTAGATATATGACATTTTTTTCGTTCTAATATAATTAACCATAGAATAAGGATATCTCCGCTTTCGTCAGTTCTGGTTAGTTAGGAATGTTTATGGAGAAAAATATAAATCGACTTGAAAATACAGAAATTTTTGTGATTCCAACGGAACAGGCACCGTATTCCAGGTATAAATGAGTATAGGAAAATTAACATAAAGAACGAATGAAAACAATATAAGGTTTAACATTTTAGGAGGCGATAAACCCTCTTCTAATATGAGAAAGGAAAGCTTAATCGGTAAGGGAAGACAGAATCACCGATCAGGACAGTACGGGATTGCTGATAGAAAGCGCCTCAGTGGTGTGGTTGGTATGTTGTTGGCGTCCCACCTCGGTGGTCGCAAGTTCGATTCTCGGCCATTCCATTGAGGAGTGGGAGATGTGTAGTTCTGGTGATAGAAGTTCACTCTCGACGTGGTTCGGAAGTCACGTAAAGCCGTTGGTCACGTTGATGAATAACCACTGGTTCCATGCAACGTAGAAACACCATACATACAAACAAACAAACACTGCGATATGATGAACTGTTGGGGTTAGTTTAGATTGCTTTAAGGTGCGGAGGAGAGCGAGCGGCTAGGTGTGGAATCTTGTCTCTTTCCTAACTATTGAGACGTGATGGACTCGAGGCTGTGAAATGTTCTCCTGAGTAGGATTTGATTCATGGCGAGCCTGACACTGGGCACTTTTATCTATTCACCGCTTCAGGCAGTGAAAAGGAGTGAGTGGTTGGGCAGCAAGATGAAGATCTCCTGGGTATCAAGGAAGTGAAGTATAAGGATCCAAAGGTGGAACTAAGAGAAACCCTCTTAGTCTCACTGAGAGGCAATAGTTCGTTATAAAAAGGGGGACGCTGTTCTGCTAAACTGAGAAAAAATGTTCAGTGGTCATTTTGGCTCTTCTCGTGTAGAGTACGGAACATTTTAATGTAATATTTGAATAAATAAACTAGAAATATGTATTTCGTTGTTTAACGAGACTCTAAGGATGGAGTATTAAATTTGAGCGTATATGGAATATCTGAAGGTTTACGGTTCGAATTTTCAGTTTTTTGGAAAGAAAACTATCGTGCCAGTTTTGCCTGTCCTTCTGGACTTTTTATATGTCCGCATTTTTTCTGCCCACCCTCAGTTCTCAAATACTACTCGTGCTAGAGGGCTGAGAAATTTTATATTGATCTTCCAACCCCCAATCATCAAATATACCAAATTGCAGCCCTCTACCTTCAGTAGTTTTTATTTTTATGTAAGACTAAGGTTAGCCATATTCGTGCGTCTAGCAACGAAAAGGTCTATCCATTTTCGGCGGCCTTGATTATACGATGTACAGAAAAATTTCTTCGCCGCATTTTTTACTTTTTTTCTCTTTTATAAATATTCATTAAGGCCTAGGGTCATTTTAAGAGAGGAAATAATGCAATTTTTTCCCATTTACTTGATGAAGAAGGGCATGCTATGCAGATGTTATGGAAAACTGTCTGAACTATCATGAGTATGCTTTCGCATAATAATATAATAATAATAAAAACTTGGAATGATTATTACTCTGAATCCGTGTTCATAGCGAACAAGGGTAACGTATGAATATTTCTGAGGAAAGACATCTTTAATATTGATTGAATTTGGAACAATTTCACACATGTGCTGTCTTTGTTACCTCGCCCTCTTTGTTTTCCGTTATTTATAAGTACGTAAATTTTTCTTATTTGGAAGAGTGACCCAACAAAATTCACTCTACATTTGAGTTGCCTTACTCTTCATTTAAATTGTTTCCATTTGTATTTTTTGTTTCATGTTGGTCAATGTCTGTAAGTTTGTTGCTTCGTCGCTCATTCTCGTCAGCTCAGTTTTTCACTCCTATTCTCTTTTCTTATAAGTTTGTTCTCGATTCAATTTTCTTCTGTCATCGTTTCCATTCTATTCGGGAAGATTTTTTTCTTTTGTCTTCACGCCCCTCTGTTGCCATCAACGCCCACATTTTTCCATGTCCCTCCATTATCATCAGCCTCTCCCCTCACCCCTCAACTCCTCCCATATCCTTTCGAAAAGGCCCCAGCTGATAATAGCCGACTGCAACAGGACGCAGCTCATAATTATTATTCCTTGAAACGACTTGTAAACTCTTCTCTTCTGCTGCACTGCCGCCGACAAACTTGTAAACTTGCGGCATAAAATGGGCGAGCCTAGGGCTGGGACCTGCAGAGAGAGGCGGGCGTGAGGCGTCCGCCTCCCAGGGAGGTTAGGGATGGCTGGAGTAGGGTTGTCTCTGTGAGGAAGGGTCTAGACCTACAGCGTGCAAGTGGTGAAGGGTCAGGTTTAGGAAGATGGTCGAAGGTTAGCTGCGTTCAGTTAGCAACGAAAGCTAACCTCATATAATGTCTGTACACTGAGAAATACGAATCCAAGTGAAAAAAGTCACGGGAAAAAAGTCACATTAAAATTTCCTGGATAGTGACCACCAAAGTCTTTAACTCGGTACTATGTATCCACCTTTGCGCCATGTTTAGTACAAGTTCTTTGGGAATGACCGAAAAAAAAGAAACATAAACCAAAGACTGTTGAACCTCGAAACTCCTAGGTGTTCACTATCTAGGAAATATCCAAAATATTTTGTTTTATTACTTTTATTGCTTTAATTGCCACCATTATGTGACCTTTTTCTTAGCCAAAGCTGTGACTTTTTTTCCCTGTGAATTTATTACCGGCCACCGAGGAAAAGATAGTCCTCCGAGCACGTGGAAGGAAATGCGACCACTTCTGAGGAGAGGAAGGTGTCCATATGCAATTAGGAAACGGTAAATGTCCGTTAAGAGTAAGCAACAACATTCTGCAAGAGTAGGGAGTGGTCAGTACAACGAAGAATTACTGGGAGTGCTGACCGTTTGCAATTAAGGAACGTCAGCTGTATATGTAAACAGCTGAGGTTATGCAGTATAATATTGTTCTAATGTTGTGCCAGAAAATATAATGATGAAAGTCATTTGAGGTTAAAGGAGGATTCTTTGGCGCGCATAAGTATTATATAATGAGTTACAGTTTATTTCCAAAATCAGATGTTCCCCAGCAACTGCTAGGTATGACCAACGTGCGAGACAGCAGTCTTATGTTTGCTGTGGGTGCTTTGAATTTTACCTAATTCTGTTAAGGTAACACTTAGTGTTTTTGCTGTGGGGTCTTTGAAAGAGACCAAAGGCTTTTGATTTATTCAGTCCTGTAAGTTAATGTCCCATAGGGGTAGTCATGTTTCATTTTACAAAACCGTTTTGGGAGTCAGTTGATCTCAGTTCCGTATATTATGTATGTAACCATAGAATCTGCTCGTAGACATTCGATAAATGTTGGGGACTGGAAGAAGATCATATAATGCGAAAATAGAAACGATATTTGTATGTAAGATTTATTCGGTTCGTGCTTTTCGCGCACAATTTGACCCGGAATTTAGCGCAAAAAATCCGATGACGCCAGCTACTTGGGGGGGAGGGGGGGGGGGTATAAGTCTTGTAATGTGATCCCTAACCCTTGCATCTTGCTTGTTGGGATAGAATAAGGCCACTTTCCAGGCTTAAGAAGAAAGAACACTTACTTTGAAGTGAGGAGGGAAAAGTCAAGCTGTGAAGGAATAGCAGAAAAGAGCATTCTTCCTGACGACTTTAGGCTGTTGCCCGTGACGATGGAAGAATTAAGGCAAAATTATTTTTCATGCACCAGTAACTGTTCTTGTTAATGATTTTGCTCAGAGCAACAGAGGTTTTGGACGACGATGCCAAAGAACCATTATAACCATTCGTATATTCTTTTATGGTTTCTTAGGTGTACGATTTTTTTTTGACAGCAGATTCTTGACGACAGTGTTCTTGTTACAGAAAATTAAAATAAGAAAATTTACTGTGGAATGCTTCTATTGTCAGTTCTAAGTAAAAAAAATAAATATTTTGGGTCGACACATTTCTTTAACTAACATCTTGTTCCTACCAGATCAGGGGATTTAGCAAGACTAAGGTTTCAGGTTTACAGAGGCAGAGTTAAATTCAACATTTGTGTTTGTTTATGAATTGTTGCTGACTTCCACCGTAATTACTAAAACCACTCTCTCTCTCTCTCTCTCTCTCCTCTCTTCTCTCTCTCTCTCTCTCTCTCGTCTCAACTCTCGTCTCTCTCCGTTCTCTCATCATCTCCGTTCCTCATACTCTCATCTCTCTCTCTCTCTCTCTCTCCTCAAAAGTCGAAAGTTGAAATGTAGGGGAATATTACAATAAAATAGACATTGTCTTCGACTTCTCTTATAGGACGTTTAAGAGGAGGGAGGGATGGAGCTATGGTTGGGGAGGGGGGGGGAGGGTGAGTGGAGGCAGACTGCGGCCTTTTGGGCGTTGGGAGATAAACGGGAGTTGCAAAGAAGAATGGAAAAGGGAGGTGAGGGGAGGAGAATTAGAAGGAGGGGTTGGGGTAGGAAGATGAGGGGAAGATGGTGTAGGGGTTTAATAGCGGAAGCAAGAGGCAGTTACGAGACCAACGGGCCACAAATGCAGCCGCCGGAGATGGCAGATGCATTTTAAATCTCCTCCCTAGTTTTACGTTTCAAGTCAGAGATCAACATCCCCTCCCCCCCACCCCTCTCTGCCTCGCTTCATATTTCCTCATTTTTCCATTGATTTTATTTTTCGCTCACGTGCGTCATTGTTTTGTTACTTTCGTTGTTTGGTTTGATTTGTTTTGTTTACTTCCTTTCCAGATGAAATGTGATATTTCTTGTCCCATAGAATCGTTTCTGCTCTTGCCTTACCATCCGCCTACCACTGCTAGGTAATTCGTAACATTGATTTTTATTTCGTAAGAGTCACATTTCGACTTGTTGCCGATTAAGTATGTAATGCATCATCGATTTGAAATTGAGTCTTCACAAGAAACGAATGATTTGCTGAAAAGCTTTTACAGAGAGATTTCAGCTGAAAGGTGGTCCGTAGCTACATCTCTCTCTCTCTCTCTCTCTCTCTCTCTCTCTTTTTTTATTTTATTTTATATTTATTATTATTATTATTTTTTGAGGGGGGTTTCCCAGCATCCCCGCCTACATTCTTCAAACTGGGTGTCCAACAACCCTAGCTGTTACCGCGTAGTATAGCTGTGGGTTTTTCACCCAGTTTGACTTTTGAGCGCTTGAAATTCATGTCCTTTGTTATCTGGATCTCTGTTTCTTGCTGTCCAATCACTCCAGCTTCCCCTTTTCACTGCCTGAGCGCTGATTGGCCAAAAAGTGGCCAGTGCTTGGGTTCACAGTCTAGAATTTCATATATATCAAATATAGTCTCGTCGTTGGTTAATCAAAGGAACCAATGCCGTAAAAAGCAGATCATTTCCTTTGTGAAAAGTGCTGCCTGGGAAGTTTGTTTTTATTACTCAGAGTATTTTATATGATACTATCAGCATAATTATAGTCTTTAATGGTCTTAAAAATGAGAGTGTATCTCATGGGCGACTTTGTCTATTCTGTCCTACTGATGGTGGACATTTTTTAAATGAAATTTGCTTCTGATGGACTTTCGTTGCCTGTTAGTGTTCACAAATAAAGTAGGTCGGGGAATAGAGGTAAATACACGTATGTTGACAATAAAGAAATATAACAGGAGCTTCGAAATTCCCTGGACATCTTAAATTAAAGAACCAGTTGACAGGATGCGTAAACCAAAATAGTTACTTTCTTCAGATAACCGAGGCCCAAGAATTTGGCTTTTAAAAATGATAAAAGAGAGAGAGAGAGAGAGAGAGAGAGAGAGAGAGAGAGAGAGAGAGAGAGAGAGATACTCTTCTGGCATATCTCATGATCAACCAAGTGATTCATATTCATAAGGAATTTAATATACGTAGGCTTCAGAGGGCTGACAAAAAGTAGGTCATATGAGAGGCGATAAGAACTGCATATTATCTCAAAGCGAAAGCCACCTTCTTCGAGCGGACCCTTTTGACTAGTTTTTGTTTCTTTGGGTCGGGTGCTTCGATCTCAGGCTATAGAGAATGAGTAAAACTGTTGGAAAAGTAGAAATCTAACCTTGAAATGTTTGCCAAATATTTAGAAATCTATCAAGAGGATTGAGGGGCGTCAAGCTGTCGGATTTTCTTTTGTTTTTTTATTTATTTATTATTATTATGTGGAGAGGCATTGCAATGGTTGTTTTAGTCAAGATTAAGATACTTCAACTTCAAAGATGACGAAATTTTTCAGGTTTAAATTCCGGAGGGGAAATATAATTCTCTAGCAAGGTAATAATAATAATAATAATAATAATAATAATAATAATAATAATAATAATAATAATAATAATAATAATAATAATGTTATTATTAGTGGTAGCTACTACTTTTCTACTATATATAATACACACACACACGCACACACACACATATATATATGTATATATATATATATATATATATATATATATATATATATATATATATATATTCCATCCATGGTTAAAAGAAGCAGTCACACCAGATGACGCTTTTACCATTAATTCACAAGCATCGGCCCATCTCTGTACCTTATTATTATTTCCTTTAATATTAGACTTATTTCTTTTGGGCACTTCTGAAATGCCAAGAATTGTTACATTCCTCTTGGCTTCTTGAAATGGGGAGAGAGACGTAGCTTTGTCGGGGAGAGGAAAATAGAAAAAGGATTCTTGAGACAGACCCGAGGATGAGGGGAAGTATGTGCCATCGCTGGAGTTCCTTGAAAGATCGTACCTTATTCATTTATTTCTTTGTTTATTTTTTTTCTTATAATACAGACTATATGTTCGTTAACAAACCTTTAAGGTACCAATGGTTCGTACAGAGTGCCTCAGTTACTTTCGTTGTTGATGATTTAAGCCAAAAGTTCCAACGAAATATGAAACTATTTACCTTTCTAGGTGTTTCCAAGGTCATTCATGTGACCATGTTTAAACGCAAGTTTATTGCAGCTAAGAAAGGAAATTTATTTTAAACCTTTTTTTTTATTCTTGTAGTGGCTAAACTTCGTTTTATCGAAGTTCGAACAAATGGTTTGAATTATCCGTAATAATATGCCCAGTTGAGGACAATTCGGTGGAAAAAAGGATAGTTTTACAAAAAAAAATAAAAATAAATAAATAAATAAATGAAAATAACATTTAGAAAAATGCTCAACAGATAGTCAAAATAATACTCACTTGGATACAAAAACACTAGATAACTTAGAAGTTGAGTAAGAAGTATATGTGCTTTGCTCATAAATACGAGAGCTTAGTTTACGCGAACATTCGAATAAGAATGTCTGTATTTTGTTACAAATGATTTGCTGATGGAAAAATCTGTATAACCTTACAAAGAAACAGTGTAGGTCCCATAATGGGATATTATTAGATCCTGAAGTTTTAAAGGAAGTGACCTTCCATGAAATTTAGTTATTGTTCAAATAAAAATCAAAATTAAGGAAAACAAAACTGATAGCCGCCACGACCGAATAGTTACATTTAATATAGTGAGCAAATTGACAAATGACTAGTAAAGTGCTGATATGCAAAAAATATAAGTCAAATTATTAAAGAAGCCGATGAGGAATCACTTTTATATTCGGAGGAAAAGGAAGGCAGTCTTCACAAGAGGAGGCTTTGGCAGAAAAATTCGACGAAAATGATGAGGGTTGAGTCGAGGGGAAACTTAAGGAAACCTACCTGCACATCAGAGAGGAAATAATAAGAACCAAAAGAACAAGATTGTAAGTGTGACGACGGTGGAAGAAGGAGTCACAAGACTACAGAGCCAGCGTTTGTGCTAGGTTCTGAAAGAAGAAGAATCAAATGGTTCCATCCATATGAATGAAAATACAGAGACAATTAGAGTAGATTTAAGTTGCCCCATAAAGTTTCTCACAAAGAGTATATATTATTTGGATTCGGTAATACGTCAGCCACGGTTAGTAAGAAGCCTGCTCATTATACTGAAGTCGGAAGAGATGGGGTGGCGTCCCGGGCCGTAGTAAAAGTGCGATAAAACCTGCATCAGCAGTCGCTTATAGAGGAATATCAATGCTTCCAGACTGCTAGAGAGCATCAAGTCCTTAGCGTAAGCCACCAAACGGGAATTCGAGTCGTACAAGGGAAATCGATTTTTGACAGGGAAGGAAAATAAGTAAAACGGCGGAAAGAAACGGATTATAATAAGAAAGAGCCTGAAATGCAAAAGGCTGCTCAACTACACGTAAGAAGAAGCATCAGAAAATCTCGCGGAAAAACATCCGGGAGTAAGCAGGAAGGAAGGAAAACTGATATTTAGTTCGACATCATACTCGATCACTGCTTCGCTCTCTGTTGCATCAACAGCCCTGTTCCTCGTGGGAAGTTGTATTCTTTGTATCATTCAGAAGAAATAATCAGACATCCATTCATCGGCACTCAGAACAAATGTTGAGAAATTGGAATGCTGACTTGTAGAGAAAGAGAAGAATAAAAGAAATTGAGAGATAAAGGAAACATAACATAATAAACTGGCAGTGCAGATCAGGAAAGACTAACATTATGAGCGTGGCACTTTAAAGATTTGTTAAAGATCATCATACAGATGTTAGCTTTTTCATGAGTGATATTTTGATAGGGAATTGAACCTGTGATTTTCATGAGGTACCTTTTATGGAACACCTCGCAATGCCGTCAGTGCACCTCACGTGGTGCACTGTAGACATTATTTAAGGGCCTTTAAAGCGTCCCTTCGTCCCCGAGCTGCACCATTTTTCATTCTTTTTTTCTGTGCCTCTGTTCATATTCTCTTTCTCCCGTCTGACTTTCCGTCCTCTCAAACAATTGGCCCCTAGTGCAGCTGTGAGGTTTTCCTCCTGTTACTCCTTGCAAACCAAACCCTCTTACTGTCAATTTCCCTTTCAGCGCGGAATGACCTCGTAGGTCCCAGGGCTTGGGCTTAGACCTAAATTCCTTATTCTGTTCTATATTCTGTTCTTTTATGGAACAAGTTATCTTGGGCAGCATCAACTTTTTGACAATAGGATTATAATGTATGGTAAAGTTTCACTGAATGCAAATGCTATTCTAAAGGCACCGGAATTCTTTCGTTTATCCTGTACATTTAGGTTTGAAATTGCTTTTTCTCATCCAAGAAGCGAATACTGAACAGAACTCAGTATTTCTCATGTGGGATATATAAAATATGACTTCCAGCTTTTTTTTTTAACAGACTAGACTTAAAATTAACACTTGGGTTTACTCCTATTGACTTTTATATAGAAAAGGCATTAGAAATTCATTTTCACTTAAAAGCGATATAGAGGAACTTAGAGGGTTTAAACGGTCAGCCGGTTCAAGAACAGAAGAGCATATCAGTAGGCACCTTCACAGCATTCCCTGCATCCTTAATACCGAAATAAATGTGACTATCGAAGAGTGGGAAGGACATAATCCAGTTTGCATTCAGTGTGGTTGGAAAGGCATGTTTAAAAGTTTACAAGGGAATAACTCCTACTCTGTATTATCTTATCAACAGCTAGTGTCCTCAAAGCAAAAAGATTCCTTGAAGGTAATATGCCAAAATTTCAGGATAAATTCTTCAAGTGACACACTGGAAATATATCTAGTGTCTTTCAAGTCGTCTTGCAAGTATTTTTGTCTCGTTGTCGATGAAGTGAGTAAGGGAAAGGCACTTTTTTCATCTATCTCGCATGCTGCAGAATTTGCTCTAGTGATGCTTGACTCGCGAGGAGGCCAAGTTCATTGTCGATGTATTTTTCTTCTCTTCTTTGAACTCTCTCTCTCTCTCGTCTTCATAGCTGAATGGTAGTGTGCTCAGCCCTGAAGCTAAGGAACCTGCGTTTGATCCATGATCCTTTTACAGTATGGTATGCATTGTTGACCGTAATAGTGAAAGATTTACCTTAGTTGTAGGCATCAGGTACTTCACACACACACACACACACACACACACACACACACACACACACACATATATATATATATAATATATATATATATATATATATATATATATATATATATATATATATATATTTAATGTCTGTATTCTTGTGTACCAGAAGCAGACATTCCCTTCACAGCCTCAATGACTGAAAGCACTTGCACACGAAATCTCACTCGGCGGAGCGATGAGAACACCTCAGCAAGAATTGGACCCTTATTGTCTCAAAATGGTTTCCTCGAACGCTCCCCGCCAATTGGATAGGAGCACTCTGCAAACAGGAGGGTCCGAGAAAACCTTTGTGTGTGGGCGTAAAGGTGGATAAAGTGGCACGTGTCTTTAGAGGGGATGAGGGCGCTGCGCCGGGATTTTGGGGGGGACGGCGGAGGATTGACAGATTCCCTTAATCCTCTCAACAGCTCCTCTTGCATTCGCGCGTGTCCTCCCCACTCCCCCTTAAACCCCAAAAGGGCAACCAAACAACGTCATCCTTAACCCCCTCCCCCAGATAAAAATGCCACCCCCTACCTTACCTATGGTCCCTTTCTCCTCCACGGGGACCTCTCCTCCATCCATCATAAAACACTTCGTCAGTATGTTTGAGTGAGTTAGATTCGTTGCTGTTTGAATCATGTGGCCTTTGAATTCGTGGCCTAGGTAAGCTCAGATTGGATACTGTAGTGCAAGAGGCCCGGCTGCAGCTGCTGGGAGGGAATGCCGTTAGGGCCCTGGGATCATGGGAGGCATTTAGATTATCTGAGTTGTAGTGGGGTAGACTAGAGCCAGTTTGCAACCAAGATACATAATGTGTTACCGGAAGTCACATAATTAATGAATGATGAACAGAATATAATTGGATAGATCGATTTGCTCGGCTTAGATCTTTGTAGGGAATTCAAAAGCTTTTATGGTAATGACTTACATTTAGTATCATTTTCCAATGTCAATAGGTATCATTGTTATTTTTATTAGTCTTTTTTTGCCTTTCTTTTATTTTGATGAAAATGCGTAGTAGGTAGGTTCCTTGGACATTGGATCATTCAGTTGCCACAATACTTTTTTCTTCTCATGTCTAATCGTGTCCAGTTTTTCAATGGTGGATGGTTATAAAATTGTAGTTTTTTTTTTCCCAGACCAGAGTGACTTTGGCACTTCAAGGGCTGGGTCCTCAACGTTCGACACTGTTTCGAAGATAACATTATGAATGTTTTTCACCTTGGATTTCCTTTTCAGTGTAAAAGTATTTTTATTTTTCTTTAGCTTTGATGGAATTTGGTAGATATGTGCCCTGAGGGTTGGCTGTTCCTTTCCAAAATATTTTCTCTCATTGATTTGGTTATCTGGGGGTCGCAAATTTTATTTATCTCAAAATTCAGTGAAAATCTGGGACGTGGACATCTTTTGCGAGGTAGTGATTCATCCGCGTGGTTAAATATATGTATATTTTTTTTTGCTCTAACATATTTTTCCACTTTGGAGGTCAAGGTGGTATACTTATCCGTATTATTTCCCCGATTTTGATCAAACTTAAGTGTGAATATTCGAAACTGGTTATTTCTTTCCTCGAATCTTTTTTTTTTACCGTGGCCTTTTTTTCAAGGTCATGGGGAACTTAAAGGGTAGAACTTGATTTTCTTGGATTTGACAGAGGTATCTGATCGTACAAATCGCTGTCAGACCCTTTAGTAATTGAGGTCTGAGTGAAACAACAGCCGGTGAAAGGAAGGGAGGTGCATTTCACCTTCTCCAGTGAAAAGAAACATTTTGCTCGTTATTGCTTCCGAGCCTTTTATTTTGACAGCAAATGTCCATTATATGACTTCAAGACGTTGGCAATCACCAAGGCATACGCTGTAAGTTCAATAGTTACACAGTGTAATATTTGTATGGATTGAGCGGTATCTGTTCGCCAGACGAGGTGCAGTTGAATTCTAGATTTTTGTCCTTTTTATCATTTTTTTTTTATCCGATATCCTTGCAACAGCCGACGAGGAGGTACGTTACTGTCGTTACCTAATCCAAGCTCTCGGAGAAAAGGAAGGCTACAAAACATATCAGGGTGTACATCTGGATTCGGGAGACACCAGTGAAGATTTTTTGTTATTATTAAACATGTTTATAAGGACTATTCTGTCCTTATTAATACCAACCAGCAACTGCTTAAATAAATTAAAATGGTCAGAAAACATTGCCAGTGTGCACACAGTGGTCAAACGCTGTCAAGTTTGGCAAGGGAAATAATTCTTTGTATAAAGGAACCGATTCATATTGCAAACGAATACTGTTGTGTTTAAAAGATTTCTTTATAAAAATCATTGGGTTTCAGTGCATGATGAAGAAATCATCTCAATGTTTCCTTCTAAAATGACCCTCTGTTATAACGCGATTCAAAAGAATAGATAAAAATAAGATCTGTTGTCAGTTGTATAAAAGCTCAAAAAAATATATAGCGAGTTTTTCTGCAGTGTCAGAATTTTGCACCTTTACTACGTGTTTATTTTTAATCGCTTTTCAAGTCACAGGTCAAGTAAAGTAAGTTAGCCGTCAACTCGTCCTTTGCTTCAAAAAAGCTTCCTTTTTAGTGCATCACTTCTGTAAATGGTAAGTTCAAATGTATCGTGATAGCGAGATAGTACGAAAAATGCCGTTCAGCCAGGATCAGCAGATGTGGAGTTGTAATACAGTGGCGGAAAATGTGGCTGGGAGTTTCCGCAGCCATAAAATGTCTGATGTTTCGGTAAAATATGACGTTACTTTTGGTTGGGATTTTACTTTTTATTTTTTCTTCTTCTTTTTTTTTTTTTACTCAGTTGTGCTAAAGAATATGAATTTGGCCTTATTTTCAGAGAATATCATAGGTGTAAAGTGGTCGTCACAATAGCACCCTTTATGTTTAATTATGCTTTGTCAACAAAAGGGTCATAGTTTTATTCCTGGATTGTCATGCTGTGCGAAAGAGACTTGACTCAGTATCGCTTCATTGATATTGGAAGCATCTGTTGGAAATTTGCGTCAAACTTCATTCCCGTTACATATTTTGGTGAAGAGTTTTTCTCAGTATCCGACTTGTAACACATTTTTACGATATATATTTTTGCAAATAACCCACATTCCCTTCAGAAGAGTTCGGTGTGGAAGGTCGTAATCCTTTAGTTGTCAGTAATTCTCGTGAGGTGGGGTTACTAGAAGCTAGTGCGATGCTCTTTGTCACCATGTTTGCGATCCATCGAAGTTGACAAACTACCAGGTACCTGATTGACTTCTAAGGTCAATAGGGACGCTATCGATTCTTCGGAGAACTGGGATTGAAATCCTTATTTTCACATGAAATATGCCATACACCAAAATCAGTATAGTATATATTATATATATATATATATATATATATATATATATATATATCTATATACATATGTATATATATATATATAATATATATATATATATATATATATATATTATATATATGCCACGAAGGAAAATAAACGACGGAGTATCCGCGAGACCTTTTGACGTTTAAACGTCCTTTACTAAGCAGATGAACTGACATACATGAGGAAAAAGACAAAACAAGACGATTCGTATAACTGGCAGATAGGGATTATAAAGAGATTAGTACCTAGAATCCAACACACCTCGAAGATGAGTAACCTTCCCAAACAAGCATAAACAATGGGTGCAATTAAAAGTTTAAGACAATCATCTCAGATACAAGGACAAGACAATTAAAGGATTATAGGTGACAGCTATTCAGAACTTTGGTAAACAAAACCATATTCATAATACATATTCACAATACATGTTAGACATACATTACAACGAAGATAACACTAAGGCAACTAATTTTTATTTAAGTCTGTAATTATATCTTTGAGGTCATTCTTAAACATGTTACAAATACAAGGGTCTAAATAAAAAAGGCCACGACTAACATTGTAATTACAATGAAATGTAAGTTGTATTAAAGCAGATTCTAAAAGATTTTGTGATAAGACATCTCTTGACCTTGCAATTACTGAACTACCAACCCAGTTTTTACTGAATATTTATGCTGGCTTAGCATTACTTCTAGGCCTTGCTAGACTGTCCGAGATAAAATGAGGGACAATCCATACATGGAATTTTATATATTATGTTGTTGCTTTCTCTGGGGCCATTTTTTATTAACATTCCTTTTAGTGTGTTATTATAGGAAAAAACAAGGTTGACATTAAAAGCTTTTAACAATGATTTAATGGTTTCAAATCCGTTAGAATAAGGCAAACTGAGAATGTTCTTAGAATTTTCTTTCTGCGTGTTACTTACACTATAAAATTTTTTGTGGGCTTTATTATAACAAATATCTAATATATGTGAAGGATATAAATACTGAATTTACATTGAAATGGTTCTCTATGTATCAAAACATCTAAGAAAGGGAGGCAATTGTCTTTTTCTAATTCTAGAGTAAACTTAATCGATGGTACCTGGTTATCTAATTTAGAGAGTAAATCATTTACATCAATACCGACAGGCAGAACAGCTAAAATATCAACAACATAATGATACCACTTTACAGGAATATAAATGATATCAGGTGAGTAGCATTTTTCAAAGAATTTCATGTACAAGTTTGAGAGTAGTGGTGATAAAGGATTTCCCATTGCCATGCCAAATATTTGTCGATAAAATTCACCATTGAATATAAACTTACAATCACAAATGCACAAACTCGTGAGTGAAATAATGTGACTTATAGGTAGAGGTAATTCATGCTGATTTAGTTCATTACTAAGATATTCTAAAATAGAGTCTATAGGGACTTTAGTAAAAAGAGAACATACATCAAAACTAACAAGTCTATCAGTAGGGCAAAGAGCAATTTTGTTTAATTGATCAACTAAATCTAGAGAATTATATATATGAGAATCGGAGATGGTTCCAAGTAACGGGGACAAGATCTTAGTGATATATTTCAAAAGTTTATATGAAATTGAACCAAAAGTACTGATAATAGGCCGCATAGGGTTATTTTCTTTGTGCGTTTTGACTAATCCGTACAATAAGGTAGCGAAGGAGATTTGACTGACAATTTGCCTAGGTGTGAAAACAACCACCGAATAAATTGGGTTGGTAGTTCAGTAATTGCAAGGTCAAGAGATGTCTTATCACGAAATCTTTTAGAATCTGCTTTAATACAACTTACTTTTCATTGTAATTTCAATGTTAGTCGTGGCCTTTTTCATTTAGACCCTTGTATTTGTAATATGTTTAAGAATGACCTCAAAGATATAATTACAGACTTAGATGAAAATTAGTTGCCTTAGAGTTATCTTCGTTGTAATGTATGTCTAACATGTATTGTGAATATGTATTATGAATATGGTTTTGTTTACCAAAGTTCTGAATAGCTGTCACCTATAATCCTTTAATTGTCTTGTCCTTGTATCTGAGATGATTGTCTTAAACTTTTAATTGCACCCATTGTTTATGCTTGTTTGGGAAGGTTACTCATCTTCGAGGTGTGTTGGATTCTAGGTACTAATCTCTTTATAATCCCTATCTGTCAGTTATACGAATCTTCTTGTTTTGTCTTTTTCCTCATGTATGTCAGTTCATCTGCTTAGTAAAGGACGTTTAAACGTCAAAAGGTCTCGCGGATACTCCGTCATTTATTTTCCTTCGCGTCATATATCTTTATTTATGGATTTATCACGTTCCTAACTTTCGTGATTCATATACATATATATATATATATATATATATATATATATATATATATATATATATATATATATATATATATATATATGTAGGGTATGTAGTGGATCAGGAGAGTAGGGGGGACATGACAGGCAATGCTGCAGCGCAGCGTAGCGCGCCCCATCAAGGTTATATATATATATATATATATATATATATATATATATATATATATATATATCAAACTACAAATGTCCTTTAATATCTAATTCGCTCTACCTCAGAATTAATATATTTTCATATATGCTTAACCGAGGGGGAATTTATTAAGCGATAATAGAATTGGCTATTGACAGGCGCGAACCAGCGACTTCCCAATCCCAGGACTGACAGTGAAGCCTTAAACCACCCGGTGTCGGGGTGGTTTAAGGCTCCACTGCCAGTCCTGGATTGGGAAGTCGCTGGTTCGCGCCTGTCGATAGCCAATTCTATTATCGCTTAATAAATTCCCCTCTGTTAAGCATATATGAAAATATATTAATTCCGAGGTAGAGCGAATTAGATATTAAAGGACATTTGTAGTTCGATATATGTATATGAATCACGGTAATGTGATAGACTTATATATATATATATAAATATATATACATATATATATATATATATATATATATAATATATATATATATGATATATATATTTATATATGGATATATATATTTAATATATATGATATATATATATATATATCATATATATATATATATATATATATATATATATATATATATATATATATATATATATATATATATATCTATATATATATATATATATATATATATATATATATATATATTATATATATATATATATATATATATATATATATATATATAATATATAATATATTATATATATATATAATATAGATGTTTAACCACAAATGCCACTTAAGATGCTGAGACATCAACAATGCCCACGATTCAAACCTGTGACACAGGTTTGAATCCTGGCAGGAGCAGATGCTCTCATAATTATAATTCTCATAAGTTGTAAGTTATTCTCGCAGGTAAAATAAATTAAATTTGAGTGATATTTGTGACCTAATATTTGCAAGTGTGAAAAGTCATGTGCCTATAGGTTACAAAGATCGTGTGTGCGGTGCGTTGTGTATGTGCATATGTATGTATGTATATATATGAATGTGTATATATATACACATAGATATATATACATACATACAAACACACGGCAGTGTTGATGTACTCAGTATCTTAAGTGGCATTTTTTGGTTTAAATCATGTATATTAATATATATATATAATTATAATAAATTATATATATATATATATAGATATAATATATATATATATATATAATATCTAATAATATATATATGAATATAATATACTATATATATATTATATATATATTATGATAGAATATATATGTATATATATATATAATATATATATATATATATGTACATATATATATATATATATATATATATATAAAACCTTGATGGAGCGCGCTACGCTGCGCTGGAACCCAGCATTGCCTGTCATGTCTCCCCCTACTCTCCTGATCCCCCACATACCCTGCCCCACCCAGAGGGGAAAGACAGGTTTGCCGGAAGAGGACGGAGGATATGTCATCCCAATCTCCTTCCTAACCCCCCCCCCCCGCCAGACAAACAAGGAAGGTCCACTTTGATTTTATTATATTATTATAGGTATATATATATATATATATATATATATATATATATATATATATATATATATATATATAACTTGATCACGAAGTATATAAAATGTGATGCTATGTATAAATAAAGGTTTTTGCCACGAAGGAAAAAATGAAAAGCGAGATAGCCAAGAACTTTCGGTCTAGTACGACCCTTTACTCAGTTGTGCCTAAATAAAAGGGTCATACTAGACCGAAAGTTCTTGGCTATCTCGCTTTCATTTTTTCCTTCGTGGCAAAAACCTTTATATATATAAATATATATATATATAATATATATATATATATATATATATATTATATATATATATATATATATATATATATATATATATATATATATATATATATGTGTGTGTGTGTGTGTGTGTGTGTGTGTGTGTGTGTGTATTGGGGGAAAGGCAAATTCGCGGTTAGATGCTTTTTTACATGTTGTTTGACTTGCAACTTATTTGAGTGAACGACTCCTAAACAGCTAAAGCACCATCAGAGGAAACTAAAATTTCACCCGACCTAAGTTTTAGATCTATGAGAATGGTCTAGGAGTCTAGGTTATTTACTGTATTTGTAGTATATTATTTTTATTATTATTATTATTATTATTATTATTATTATTATATCCGTCTGTCTATCAGTAATACTAGTAAAAACACTTTTTATTTTGTTTTATATAAAACCTCTTAGAAAATTCGTCCAAGGGCCAGAGACCATCTCTTAAAGTTTGTTTACGATCCGATGAGGCTCAGGATTCAGACAGGGCCACTGACCATGGAGTTCCTGTTGTTGTTTTTTGCTTCGGAGGTCACCTGATGGCAAAGGCCCATTTCACTTGACTTTGTAATCGGATCAGGGTCGTCGCTAGGGCACAGGAAGCTTTGAAAGGTCTGGTATGGGGCACAGCCCCGTCCAGTAGATTCAGTGACAATCTGGATCCCTTGAAAAGATTGTTACCTTGTTTTTGTGGATGATTGAGATCCATTTTAGAAATTCATGAAATGTTCAGGAAATGTCGCTCATGTGGGAAGGGCTTCTTCATATGTTCTTGTGGTCGAATTTTAATCCGCATTTGGGAATGAATGGGATGGCTTTACATTACTGTGACAGCTCTAATCAGCTTTATTTATGTTTAATTTGCTTTATTAGAATTGATATGATAACTATTCTTGTTAGTATTAATACATTAAATGGAAATTAAATTAATAGCAACTACGAAAGTATCTTAGCATACGTATAGGAAAATATATAGGCGTTTCAACATCAAGGAAATTAAGACACTGCGAGTTTGCGCAGAGAAGTCCGATTATTTTTTTAACATTTTCGTGTATTCAGATGTAAAATACGCGCCATTTGTTAGGGTCGGTCAATCCCCCCCCCCACCCCCCCCCCCCCCCCCCCCCCCCCCACCCCCCCCCCCCCCCCCCCCCCCCCCCCCCCCCCCCCCCACCCATATTCCCCCTAGCCATTCCTCCACCTCTCTGCTCTTCCTCCTACCTCCCGTACTTGCCGCGGTTAAATGTTTACCTCGCGACCCGAGAGCCAGGCGAGTGCCAAACTCTTGGAGGCTGATGTGGCGCTGTGGTCGAAGTGGCGAATAATAAATTGCGGTGAAGGAGCTTTGCTTGTCTCGTGAGGAGGACAGCGGCAATCGCCGCGGAATGCCAACCGGCTGAGATGCAAATGCCCTTCCTGCTAAATGTTTTCCTGGATTTACTCCGTCGGCATATAATTTAGGTCTGTGAGAGGTGGGGCCAGCGGCATGTGCCCAGGATGCCAAGCATTGTAGCTGGTGATGATTATTGGCCGGGAGGGTTGGGGGGGTATGGGGTATGAGTGCCAGCTTCCTTTTCGTTATATGGGGGAGTGTTTGTAAGTACCTTTTGTTTTCTGCTTATTTCTTGAAAGGATTAACTTGAAATTGTCTTTTTTTTCATGAAATTTGTCGAATGTGAATAAGACATTTTTACAGTGCCTCGTAAATACTGAGTTTATGAATTAGGTATGAAATGTGATTCTAATGATAACGTATTGAATACCATCTTTTGATGAAAAATATTGTTTTGTGAATGAAGTATTGAAAACTATTACTTGCATAACCGACTAGATTATATTTTTTAGATATCTTTCAGTTATCGTTTTAGAACAATTTGGTGTAATTATACTTGATGTTCTGTGCATTTTTTGAAATAAATAAATGTGATAGGTTACTCTTTACAAATAAAAATACCAACACGTTTTTCCAACAAATCATTGTTATGGACGACTTAGTATTTAACATAAACTTACACATTCATTTAGTTTTTGAGTCAGTCTATTCCTGTGAATGACGCCCGTCCTTAAAATCACGTTTTTCAAATCCAGTCTGTTTAACTTATGTTCGAATTTCAGTGACGTTGTACTCAGATCCGCGAGTAATTTGTGGACAATACCTGTTCCCTTTGTTCTAATGCTCGGGATTAGAGGATGGATAATCGAACAGCAGTTTGACAACATCCCGCAGTGGTCGCTGTCTTTGTACCTCATTAACGAGGATTGAAGAAGAAGAAGAAGAAGAAGAAGAATAAGAAGAAGAAGAAGAACGAAGGAAGAAAAGAGGAGGAGGAGTAGGAGAAAGAAAAGAAGAGAAGAAGAAGAAGGAGGAGGAGGAGGAGGAGGAGGAGAGGAGGAGGAGGAGGATAGGAGGAGGAGGAGGAGGAGGGAAGGAGGAGGAGAGGAAGTAATGGAGGAGAACTGTGGTTTCAGATGTGTATAGAACTTTGTCGCTCCTTGTTTCTTGTTATAATGATTGATTGGGTATTGAATGTTTGGGCAGAGAACCAGCAGGGGTATGATGATAATTGTATTCTAGCCTGTGTTTTGAAGAAAGTATGTAGCGCTTCTTCCGTAAACAAACACTCACACACATATACATATATATACATATATAAATATGTTTATATATACATACATACATACATACATACATACATATACATATATGAATATCTATATGTAAAAAAGTAGATGTATGTATGTATGTGTGTTCCGCATACACTTCTTTTACCACGCATTGAGCCCCCCCCCCAATCCCTTTCCCACCCCCCAATTTAAACCAAACTTGGTATCCATATAACTTAACATTGAGAAAGAATTCTGTGGGTGTAAGACATCACTGGCACCAAGGGGTGGGTGTAGGGGGGGGGTGGGTGGGAAAGGGGGGATAATAAAAATAACTGATAAATGACAGATATTGGTGTCTAATCCATAGTTTTTCGAGGTCACTGAGATGAATATTGACACTCCCAATGCCCTTCAAGTCCAAGTTCAGCCACAATAGGGAATGAGGGTGAAAAGTATCCAAAAACAACAGATATAAGAGTGTAATCCATAGTTTTTAAGGTCGCTGAGGTGAATAGTGATGCTCCTGATGCCCTTTAATTTTTTTCTCAGCCCCGAGAGGAAAGGGGGATGAGTGAGAAGGGGGGGAAATGGGTGACATGTAAAAAAACCTAAAATGAAACCGAAAATGACAGATATCAGTGTCTAATCCATAACTTTTGAGGTTGCCGAGATGAATATTGACACCCCTGATGTCCTTCAAGTCCAAGTTCAGCCCCCAATAGGAATAGGGGTGAGAAAAGGTGGAATATAAAATGTCTAAAATGCAGGGCAATGTAACTGATGAAACTATCTTAACAGAAAAGAGAGAGAGAGAGAGAGAGAGAGAGAGAGAGAGAGAGAGAGAGAGAGAGACCTTACAGACCCTACAGACCTTACATGTTGTTTGTCATCGTTTGCAAACTATCTGTTTTCTGTTGTGTAAAAATTCTTTTAACCATCTTCCTACTTTATCCACGATATTGTGTTTTCTAATTTTCTTCGCTAATATATTATGGTCTACCTTGTCAAAAGCTTTTGCAAAGTCTAGATAAACCACATCTGTTTCCTTTCCGCTTTTCATATTTTTGAATATGTTCTCACGGTGGAATAACAGTTGGGTTTGTGTACTTTTTCCGGGTACAAAACCATGTTGTCCCATATTAAACAAATTATTTTTTATTAAATGTTTCATAATATTTTTCTTCATTACCCTTTCATACACTTTCGTAATATGTGATGTTAGACTCACAGGCCTATAATTACTAGCCTCTAGTCTTGTTCCACTTTTGAAAGTAGGGGTAATATATGCTAATTTGCGCTCATCATAAATCTTGCCTGTATCTACACTTTGTCTTAATAATATTGCAAGTGGCTTTGCGATAGAATGAACTACTTTCTTTAACAAAATAGCAGGAACTCCATCAGGCCCTGCTGCAGCTCCATTTTTAATTTCATTAATAGCCTGCACAATATCAGCTTCATTAATATCTATGTCAGCTAAATATTCACTATTTTCGTCCCTTACTTCTATATCATTATCTTCATTATCTATTCTAGGGGTGAATTCTCTCTTTATCATTCTGCCAGTATGTTGCAAAATTTCCTTTTTTTTCATTCGTTAAATCTCTCTTCAATCTTAGAGGGCCAATTTCTATTCTTCTTTTATTCAGAGAGAGAGAGAGAGAGAGAGAGAGAGAGAGAGAGAGAGAGAGAGAGAGAGAGAGAGAGAGAGAGAGAGAGAGTTTATCAGTTGTCATTCAAAGTTTTCCCGGCCAGTGCTGGGTTGGTTAGCTTATATATACATATGTATAGAATATATATATATATATATATATATATATTTATGTATATACCTATATATATATATATGTATGATATATACACAATTTATATACATATATATATATATATACATATACATATATATACATATATAATATATATATATATATATATATATATATGTAATATATATATATATATATATATATATATATATATATATATATATATATATATATATATATATACACACACACACACTTACAAATCATTGCTACAACGTTGTGCAAGTCTGTCGGGCACTTTCTCGTATCCCCACTCATCCCCAGTCTTTCGTTTGGAGGTTCTCATCCGAGTAAGTCGGGTCTTCCAGCACTTCCGGTGCCCTGAGGAGCCCTGAATTCGTTGTAATTGCAGCTGAGTCAGTAATAAACTTAGAGAGAGTGGAAAGTACGGGGATTTGTTGGAATCACTTCAAATATGATTTTAGCTGCAAGTGAATTGACTCCTTCTGTGATGATGGGGATTTGGAGGTCATAGCTCACGTACCGTAGAAAGGCATAGTTATGCAAATACTGAGTATGCTGTTTCTTAGTATATTGGAGAAAAAAATTGGCACAAAGCCTAGAGATGAACAGATGGTTTTTTAGAAAAGGGATGAATGGCAAAGATCAAATACGTTGGTTGTGACTTATTTATCAATAATGTATGGCTTTCTTTTTTATGAAATGGCACCCTGATGGGTTATGTTACTTAAGAGAAGGCATTTGAGAGTATCCACAGACCAATCAGTATTGTGGAATGTCTTGCACTACTGTGGTATTCCTGTTCAAGAAGTAAAGGCAAAAATGTATGCATGAACAAAACAGATGTGAAGTTAATGTTGATGGAATCCTATCAAGGGACTTTGGAGCGAATTTTGAGGTGCCACAAGACGGTGCTTTTTCACCTTTGCTGTTTGCCCTTCTCATAGAGGCTATGATACAAAAAATGACTGGAAATAGAGAGCATTTAGACCGGAACTCAGGAAACTTGAGACAGAATATACAGATGACGCTGTTTCGATCACAAGGTGCAAAACCTGTGGTGCTTTGCTGATCGATAGCATGCTTGATAGAATGTATCATTTACCTCGAGAGAGATGGGCTTGAGATAGATATAAGAAAAACTGAAATATTGGGGACAGTATGCATGAATGGATTCAATGACACTACGGATAAAGATTAAGGAGGACAAGTCTCTCAAGTATATAGGAACAATGATATCCAGCAGAGGGAAAATAGGACGTGAAAGTGTCAACTAGACTTATGTAGAAGTCAGAAGATTTGGAAGACTTACTCGGATTATAACTGGATGGAAAGCTGAAGAGGAGCATAGAATTGCGGAGTTAAAGGGCAGACAAGATACTAATGAGGGATTTTCATGCAGTCACTTTGGACAAAAAGTAAATGTCAGCTGCCTACTGTTTGGTACTAATTGGGGTTTCACACTCTAATATATGTAGTATGTATATATATATATATATATATATATATATATATATATATATATATATATATATATATATAAGTGTGTGTGTTTGTGTTTGTGTTTGTATTTGTGTATGTGTGTGTGTGTGTGGAAATAAACATTAGGAATATTGGAATGTATGAAGCAATGTTGAGCCAACTTTTCTTCATGAAAGTAAAGTAAGGATATCGAACTCAAATGAAAGAAAAGAATTGAAGCATTTAGGAAGAAACGCCCGCTAGTGTATGTGGCAAAAGACGAATGGGAAATACGCATTAGAGTTGTAGTTAGATCATGTAGAAAGATTGAGGGACGATGGTTTGCTGGATATACTGTATGCCTCGATATTAAATGCCATAAGGGAAGAGAAAGGGAAGACCTAGAAAGGGCTGAACAGAGGAGTGAAAATAAAAATGAAAAAAAAAAATGGTCTTAATATTCAGGAAGCGTGAAGCTGCGTGCAGGATAAAAGTGAATGGTGCAGTATTTGTGAGGGGGCTGAGCATGGTGCTGGTGATGCTTTCGAACAAGTGTATGAAGCGCTTATGTTACGGAAGACTCTCTCACTGTGTCAGCAGTGATCAAGTAGGAATGTGACAGTCATATTTGTTCACGTTTAATACTATTATCTACTTTGGTGAATTATTTTGTTTGCATTTTTGTTGTTGGCTACAAGTTGTCTCTGGGAGTAAAGTAAAGTACAGTGTAAGACCTGTGTTAATTGTATTATTATGAAAATGGGTGATTTGGCCTTTCAACATTTTCATTTGATACTTTTGGGAGATAAAGGTCGTTAAATTTTTGTTATCGCGTTGCTTGACGTGTGTATAAAGTATTTGACTGCGAAGAGACATTTCAGATATTGCCTTTTCATTAATCAATCAGTTGTGTTGTTTTCTTGTGGGCTCGTCTTCCGTTTATTAGTCTGCAGGAGTTGACGCGTAATACACGTGCAGTATGTTAGTAGGAAAAGGTACCATCGAGCGGATGCCATGCTTTCTGTTAAATTTTGTAATTTGAAATATTTTCCCCTTCAACAACTATAATGCTTTGCTGTCGTTTAGTTAAAACACCCTTATTTTTACTATTTATTTATTTATTTACTGTATTTTGGTTTGTCGTGTTACATATTTTAAAAAAGTTTACTTTTAGTAGTAATGATTTACTTGACGGCGCTGTTAACGAAACTCGTTTAAATGTCATTGGAAAGTCGGTTGGAAAGAAGTGCACAGCTGCTTCGGTGGGTTTTCCCCAAACAATTGAACAGCAATTGAAAAAAAGAAACACATAATAAAAATGGGGGCTTTGATGGCCGTCGCGAGGGGAGAGCACGTGCCGCGGAGGCTGCTAAAGATGACGTCCTCCCGAGCAGTGATCAGATAAACGTTGTAAGAACAAGTAACAGTAAGTCTCGACATGGGCATCTTTTACCGATTCCCATCGAAGGTATTACGTTCCTCTCGACGTGAATTCCCCTAGCATTCCCTTCCCCTCTGCCTTCCCCATTATAATAAATAAATGGGTACCCTCTCCTCTCTAAACCCACAGCCACTCACCCCTCGCAAATTGCGCTAAGCCTCACTTTATCCTCGAGTAGCTCTATTTTGTCGCCACGATCCTCAAACGAGGCTTCGTTTCCCGCGGGTGAGGCAGGTAACGCGGCGACGCGACCCGTGTTCGAACGGGAGAACTTCCTGATTACCGGTAATCCTTGCGGGTAACCCTCTGCTTACTGCGGGTGATCTGTGACCGCCCGGGATGGCGGTGTGCGGTCTTAAGCGGATAGACTCGACAACCCGGAGGCTTAGCGCTGGTTATTGACTGCTAGGGTTTTGTTATGCCAATTTCCCCCCTGCTGAGGCCAAACACGAGGGGGAGATCCTGACTAATTGCCGGTGAGAATCTTGCATTTTCCTGGGCCGAGGTTGTCCTGAACGAGTTGTTCACATATCAAGAGCCCGTGCCGACGCAAGGCAGCTTAATCTTAATATCCAGGGGCTGTTCTCCCCTACTGATCTGATGCTTCGTTGGCTTGAGAGCTGTAATGAAAAGGCAGTGGTCTTGTGTACAAATGTAGCAGATGTTTGAGGTGTAATGATTTTTGGATGAGTGTGAATGGTTTTGGTTCTCAGAGCTCGCTAAACGGACTTGAATGGTCACAAGCAATTTTATTTTACCATTTAAAATGCTTATATTTTCTATATTGGTAAATAAAGGTCGTGTCAAATAAATTGCGATTGTCTTCGTATAATTTATTTTTCTGAAAATATATTAATTTTTTTGTAGATTATTTCATCACTGCAATTGTACTCTAAGGCCTTCGAAGACGATAAGTTTATTTTCCAATGTAGGAATCTCTCTCTCTCTCTCTCTCTCTCTCTCTCTCTCGTGAGTTTTTCCAGTACATCCGCAATGAAGTGTGACCAACAATTTACAGAAAACTCCTCCACAAATTTTTGGAAGTTGGCCAAAGCGAGAAGTTGGGATGGAGGCCAGTGAAATTAAAAAGAAATTAAAAGGAAAAAAGAAAGAGAGGAAGACATTTTCCACCATAATTGCAGTCCTCTGCATGGCACACGATATTTTATGGGAGGTTTTGATAATTTCCTAACTTTCAGTGTTTGTACTTTCGACACCATATGATTCGTTTTTTGTTTTACCTCCGGCAACGGAGATGGAGGAGGTTATGTTTTCACTGGGATTGTTTTTCTGTTTGTTTGTTGGTCAGTTGTGTGAAGCCAAAACATTTTTGTGGACTTTTACCAAATTTTCACAGAATTTCACCAAAGCGGTTTCTGTGACTGGCAGCAAATTTTAGGAGATCCGGATTTGGATAAAGGACCTTTTTGGGTGGTTTTCGAGGGGGGGGGAGGAGGGGGCTGTGGGAAGGGGTCTTTTGGATTCCTTAACGTGGTCGAAGGTTTGCTTTCTTCGAACGCTCCTGTTACGTTTTTTTTTCTCTTATACGTTTCTTCCAAGAAATGTCTGCGTTATAGAAGTAATAATTATTTTAACAGATTTCAGTTGTTCTTTCCATATGTTCTCTTTTTTAGCTTTCATCGGGCAGTCCTTGGTATTTCTGAATTAAAGTACTTCATTTGTTCTTATTCGTTTACATAATTTGCCCTTATTCGTGCATTCAGAATATATATATAGTATATATATATATATACTATAATATATATATATATATATATATATATGTAATATGTATATATTGTGGATCATATACTATGCATATATGGGGGGGGGGGGGATAGGGGGGTGATTGTGATATATGTATATATTTGTGTGGTATTATATCCTTTTTTAATGTATCTTTTTTTTATATATATGGAAATCACGGTGATATGATACATCATATTAAGATATATATGATATATATGGGGATATATGATAAAACTAATATTAGATTATATATATATTATATATATATATATATATTGTGTTTGATCATATACCTAATGATATATATGAATCACGGTGATGTTGTGATAAAACTCATATTAGTATCTATATATATATACCCCTATTGATATATATATATATATATATATATATATATTGTGGTGTGTATTATATACTAATGCCTATATATGAATCACGGTGATGTGATAAAAACTCATATTGATGATATATATATATATATAGTATATATATATATATATATATATATATGATATATGATGTGAGTGTATTGATATTATATACCTAATGCATTATATGAATCACGGTGATGTGGATAAAACTCATATTAGTATATATATATATATATAGATATATATATATATATATATGTATATATATATATATATATATATTGCATGGTTCAGGTGTTTGTTATGAACATAGATATGAGAAGTCTGAAGTAGAGGACAAACGATTCAAGGGCCAAGGAAAAGCTCTGGTAGAATCGACAGAAGCATTGTAGAGGATGTGGAGGATGTCTGTTATGGAGGACCAGTTACAGGTGAAGCGTCTGTTAGGCAAAGTAGGCGGGAGAGCGACTTGTTTGGTGCAAAGGAATGATACGATAATCCTAGAGCCTTTAGTATGTACTACCATATCAAAGCTGAGACCAATTTACCTTTACTGTGCCTATATTTATATACGGGCAGTGGCAAGAGGATGGCCCCAACTGGACGACGGCAAATCTAAACATGCAGTTTAGGACTTGCACAATATCTTTGTTATACTCCAAAAATATAGATACAAATTATATATATATATATATATATATATATATATACATATATATATATATATATATATATATATATATATATATATATATATATATATATATATATATATATATATATATATATAGATATATATATATATATATTTACATATATATAATGTGTGTGTGTGTACGCACACGCGCTTTAGTCCCTTTGTAGTCCTTATTGCGACCCATTATACCTCACATCGAACACCCAAAGTCTTTTATGAATTTGGTATGTCAACAACGCTTGCATTATTAGGGACCATTCATTAAAGCAGTGGCCTGCTTCAGTCAAGTGCATATATAGTATATATATATATATATATATATTATATATATATATATATATATATAAATGCATATATGTACATGTTTTCCACTCATGTATGCATTCCATCACAGTCGACTAACTACTTCTGTTACTGTGCATGCATATATAAATAATCATATATCATTGTTTTCAGTTACACATACACACACACACACACACACACAGAGAGAGAGAGAGAGAGAGAGAGAGAGAGAGAGAGAGAGAGAGAGAATCATATTATTACCTCCTAATCACATCCAGAGTCTTTCTCCAGGTTCATCAGATAATGAGGTAGAGGTGAAAGGTTTCACGCAGCCATTAAAGTTTGTTAAATGAAACACGATAATTACTATCATTTGTCTTGGAATATTTGCTTTGTCTTGTAATTGTTACGCGTCCTATCATTCAAAATGTCTTTGGCTCGTTATCGTCGGAGTCTTGATACGGCAACGTTCGAGTGGGTGTTGTTTTCAGGCACAAGGTAATAATGATAATAATAATAATAATAATAATAATGTTGATGAATGACGATAATGGTGGTCATGATTATAAGGAGGCAGTCCTTCTCTTAATTAAGCAAGTCCTGTTAAACAAGATGGCTGCATCATTGAATTTTCTATTCAGTCGTCTCAGTTTTCCTACTAATTTTTTTATTACGTTATTACTGGATTTTCCAATTTTAACGAGGACGAATAATAGCAGTTATTATTGTTTTTACCGTTGACTAAATAATAGCAGTACCCTTGAAAGTATACTCCAAATCAGCAGAGCAGGAGTGAATAATAATCTAGGTTCGTGTAACTCGTCTTACCAAACCGTTTTTCGACATCGTGCAAAACCCTTGTTGTGAAATCGTCACGAGCAGCAAGGAACTTTATGCTCTCTGTCTGATTGACTTTAGGCTCTCTCTCTCTCTCTCTCTCTCTCTCTCTCTCTCTCTCTCTCTCTCTTACTAGTAAGTACTTTGATAATTTTTTTATATTAAGATTATTTTTCTTTTTGTACCGATAAAACAAAGTCTAGACTATTCTCTCCCTTCTCTCCCTCTGTCTCTCTCTTTCTCTTATATATATATATATAATATATATATATATATATATATATATATATATAAGATATATATATATTATACACACATATATATATTGTACACATGTGTTCAAATGTACCTACATTGCATAATATAATTACCCCGTTTCCCTTTACGTTTACAGGGATTGTGTCTGAATGTTGCTTTCCACAACTTACGAACTACCAGGTACACGATTTATTACTCAGGTCAAAAAAGTGGCAATGGCATCCAACATATTAAGCCGATCACAAAGCTTTACTTGAATCCATTATTTCCCAGTATGGCCATGAATGAAATAGTAACTGCAGTAAGTCTTGCTAGTTTATTTATTTTTCGAGAAAAACACGAAGGGTTTTCTTTCTTCTTTTTCTCGTGACAAAGATAAGATTGTCCACATTCAACCTTTATTCGTGGCTTGGATGCACAGATGAAAGTCGGCCACGCTTCGTCATTCGAGTTAACCATAGCTCATCACGGCCCATTTTCTTTTGAAAAGATAAAGCATAATTGTCAAGCTGTGGTCTTATGCCGTCAGAAACGTTGGCGGCCTTCGTTTCAGGTACCAGCCTCTCTCTCTCTCTCTCTCTCTCTCTCTCTCTCTCTCTCTCTCTCTCTCTCTCTCTCTCTCTCTCTCTCTCATGCTCGCTAACTTGGGTGCTGGGTAATATACGTCTGACAGTGATTTCACCGCTCACACATGCATATGCAAATACTTACACAAAATATGTAATTTACTTTACTGTCATTATCATTATGATTATTGGGCTTTATTGGTTCAGCTATGACAATGTCTGTCCTTACCTGGCGTCTGAATATGTCAGCTTTCAGTTCCCCACCTGCAGAGCATCGACGCTGAATAATTGCATTTTTTTATTCAACCTTTGATCAAAAGCTGAATTTGTGCTATTTCACAAATGTGAAGCTGCAAAGTATCTCTACAAGCGAATGATGATTGTAACAGCTTGCTGTGTCTCTATATCTCTCACTTTCAGTGTCTGTACTTCTTGTTTATACATATGGGTGTATAAAACAATGCAAATTTAGTATTGTTAAACCGCAGATGCTGCAAGAAACTGTTATGCCGCTTTTGTATTTAAATTGTTTGCATGGCCAGGAATCATCAAACTGAACAACTCAGTACTAACCGGGAGAGGAAATCATGTGTTCGTGCAGTACTATTGTATGACGTTAACAGTGTACGACGGTCAGGGAAATGAATATTCGTCGGGGTTTATGACCTTCAAACGAGATAACATGTCATCAAAAAGTCACTTTTTTTTATAATGTTTCATGGAACGTTCAAAGAATCTTAAAAGAACAAAGAACAAAAGTACAAGGTCTCATCATTAGGTTGATAGAAATGGGAAATTCAAAACTAATGGTGATAAAATACAAATTTTTGTATGTAGTAACATTTTGGCGTATCGTTGATACTATGTTGTTTTGATAAAGTCTTAGATATGAAAGAGTGATAAAGACTAGCAAACAACTGACCTGATAAATTGTACTTAAATGGCGAGCTGAGAAGAGCGCCCAGTTCGTGTGCCGGTATATAGGGGGATTAAGACAAGCATTGCTACGTTACCCAGTTTCTTGGAGTTCAGCTGAGAACATAAAGCTACTTTAATTTAAAGCAAAGTTAAGACTGAGTAATTGGAGCAATAGCATTTTATGACGACCCAGAAATACGGCGTGAAAAAAAAAGAGAAAAACACTTATATAAATAGAAACACACCGTGTAGCCTGTTTACCACACTAACTCCAAATTGACGTCATCAAATGCTCCCCAGTTATTTTAGCTCCGGATACTCATTCTGGGACCATGCCAGTACATAAACAAATTATTTACTTCTTAATGAATAGCAGTCTTACATGCGCTTATCCTGGGCAATGTAAAGAATGACATAGTAAAAAACATGAGAAAATACTTGTTATTCTTATCTGGGCCAGTATTGTATAGGATCCTTCGTGAGATTGGGAGAAAAGGGAAAAGGGTATTTTGTCCTCTCCCTGAAGGTATAACGAGAATTCTTCTATATATCTCAAATCGGAACGAGTAAGGAAAATTTTTGCTGGAAATGATGACGTAATATACTATATCGTACCCAAGGAATTCATAATAGCTTGCTTGTGCAAGTAAATACGAGAGGTTTCAGCCTCGTACCACCCTCTGTCGTGTCCCTCGCTTTTAGCCAGTGTTGCCAACTAGGGAAAATTTTCCCCAGAATTAGGGAATCAGTGGCCTGGATGGGGAAAATGTCTCTTAAATTTACGTAGTTTGGCAATTAATTAAAAATAACTAAGTTCATATATAAACTTTAGATATTTAAATCAGTTTTTCTGATAAATTGCACATGGTCGAGTTACCGTCGATGATACCTAAACTAGAGATTGAAATATTTTATTTTTAAGGACCCAGCCTTTTTGGAGAGCCATCCATTTTTATACAATTTTTTTACTCCTACCCGCAGCTCTGATAAAGTGAATCTATAATGTAACATTAAAATGATTTGTATTAAATAGCTATAAGGGGTCTGAACTGCTGTTCTGTAACTTTCTCAAATATACCTTAAAGTCTGATTTCATATTGGTTTTAAGGTTTTCTATGCAATAGGAAACAATAAAGAAATGGGGAATTCTGGGGATTTTTTTTTTTTTTTTGCCTGTGGATTGAAGGCATTCTGGAGGACAATGGCTGGCACCGCTGCTTTTGGCTGCGAGGTTGCAAGAAAAAACCTCCCTCGTAGCAAAACCTGTTTTGATTGTATGGATCGTGCCGAATCTCACAATGATGTTCTAGTAATCTTATTCCCTGATAGCGTTTCCTATAGGTTACTTTTTTTTCAGAGTTCCATACATATTTCAGTATACAGTTAGCTGTGAAGGGAGGGCTTTAATACACGAATGTTCAGCTACGACGTACTGGGCACGGAGACTTACAAATTCCAAGCAATCTGGAGGAGTCTTGTCCAGTGAGACATTACGTATTGTGAATAGCGTTATTATTATTATTATTATTATTATTATTATTATTATTATTATTATTATTATTGTTGTTGTTGTTGTTGTTAAGAAGAAAGAGAAAAGATTTTGATGTCCATATGTAAATAATTGAAGAGCAAAGAAGAAAAATATATAAATCAAGTTACGTATATATTGAAGTTGGTCGATTTGATTGCCTGGTATATAATTTCACTGATCAGCAAGATGAGGCTGGTAGCCCCATGCCTTTGATTAATTTTTTTTTTTTTTTTACCCCAAATGACACCTTATTAACAACTTGTCGAATGATGGGCGGCAATCCGGTACCAAATTACAGACCTTGCGAAATTCGAGTCTAGTGGCCTATGACTGAGCTACGGACACACACACACACACACACACACACACACACACACACACACATATGTGTGTGTGTGCGTGTGTTTAATATCCAATTCACTATAGCCAGGGAGTAAGTTACAGCCAATATGGGGTATAATTGATAAGTGCTTCGTCACCGATCGGATTCGAACCACATGATTTTCGATGGGTTTATCGGTCAAAAGTCAATGTAGTAGATACATCGTTGTTCCTGAGCTAGGCAGCGCTTAGAATCCAACTGGTGACGAAGCACTTACCATTTATAATTCGGTTTGGTTACAAGTTATCCCCGATTGGATATTAAACGAGATTTGTGGCGCAATGCTCTCTCTCTCTCTCTCTCTCTCTCTCTCTCTCTCATCTCTCTCTCTCTCTCTCTTTTCTATATATATATATATATATATATATATATATATATATATATATATATATATTGTGACGAAGTGCCACGTATCTCACAAGAGCCAGACCCCTGAACCTTCATCACAGGTACTAAACGACTGAATATTCTAAAGGCAACAGTGATTCCTTAAACAACTTACCATTATTGCAGAAAATCAGACTAAGTTCATTAAAACAGGTGTGAGGTAATCTTATATGTAATCAAATGAATTAAAGGGCATCACTCCTTCAACAACTTTAAAAGTCTAAGTATTTCCCTGATTTCAGAAGTCTGAGTACTTCCCTGGTTCTAACTCACTTCAAGTAAATTGAAGGAAAACAGCTCAATTACCACTCTATGTTTCTACCTAAGAAAATCGTAATTATACTGGTGAAAAAGAAAACACTTATAAAAATTTCAAATACAAAAATTTATTATTAAACTCAAAATTTATTAGTGAAATTCACAGTATCAGGGAAAATTACTGTTCCTTGAAAACAGAGGAAAGTTTAATAAATTCTTGAATTAATTAAGTAAAATTAAATCAAAATTAATTTATCACAAAATTCCAAGAAATTAATTCAATCGAAATTCAAAAGTGTTAGGCAATAATTAAAATTTGGAAAGTAATTCACAAGTGCTAAATTGAATTAAATGTGCAACGATTAATTAATGAAAATAACTAAGTTAATTAAATTGTGAATGCAAATGAAAACACAGAAAAATGTTGAAAATACCAAAATTGTAAAAAAGCACCAATCACACAGAATATAAAATAAAAACACACACTTCAATAAGAAAATGGATAAATGCACATAAAATCACTTCAAATGAAACAAACACTAAACGCAAAAATTTGCAATGTGTAAAAATTGAAATCGTTCCACTCAAACCACTGTAACTATTAGTTGCAACTAATAAAAATATAACACACATTACCTTGGTACCAATTTTCTTTCTGCTGCAGCTTGTTCAAAAAACTTCACCACACAATTCACAATATTTCAAAAAGGCGCCGTTACACACTTGTACAATATTTTTTCAGATTCCACAAAAAGCACTAAATAATACTAAATAACTCTAAGAAATCCAAAATCTAAAATTTATGGGTGACCAATTACGTTACGTTAATATGAATTCAAAAGTGGCGTTCGAGAGGGAGAGGGAGAGGGAGAAGGGAGATCTAAAAGCCAGGAATTCAAAGTCTGTAATGAAACTCTCTTTGTATGGGCAACTTCAAGAGACTGATGGGCTCAAAACGTTTTGGACACGCGAAAGATGATGCAGTCTTTCTAGAAGCTTTTAACATGGCGAACTTTACAGAAAAACCATGAAATCTTCACATGCTATTCGGCAAAGACATACGCGTATGAAACCAGTCATGAACGTATTAGCTCAACAAAGACACGTATTTAATCGAGACAGAAGTCCCTTATCAAACGTGATGACGGAATTCCAAAACACAACGGAGATCTCGAGATCTCTTATCTCGAGGCGATGAAAAGTTGTGCAAACAATTTCTATCTTGGAATGGACAAAGTTAATCTCTCTCTCTTTTTACATTCTACGTTATATACTTTTACACTATGTTATGTGAAATCTGAACATACATTTTTAGACGTCCTATAACTCTAAGCTAAATAAGGAATCTGATATTGTTGCAAAACTCTTTTCTATCATATTATACAGTCAAAGAGAAGTTATATGCATTTATGAAAGTAGCAGCATATATATATGTATATATATATATATATATATATATATATATATATATATATATATATATTGTGACGAAGTGGCGTAGAGTATCTGGGTCTGGATACCATTAATACTTGGTGCATGAAGTAGTCAAAGATCTGCGTCTGGACACCATTAATGTTTGTTAACCCAAATTGCCAAGTATCTGGTTACTACACTTACCATTTGAACTTGCTAGTACAAGAGACCCTTTTATTCCTGGGTCTGGGACACCCTTTGTACTTAGGGCACAGTTTGTTCAAGTACCTGGTTATTACTTACCTCACTACAGCCAGACACCTGACCCTTCATCACAAATACTAAACGACTGAATACTCTAAAGGTAATAGTGATCCCCCCCCCCTTTTTTTTAACTGAACAGTCAAGAAAACAATCAGTCTAAGTTCATTAAAATAGGTGTGAGGTAATCTTAATTAAAGGGCATCACTCGTGCAATTTCAAATCTAAGTATTTCCCTGATTCTGTTTTATTTTGGGAAACGTCACAATTATCACTCTATATTTCTACCTAAACAAAACAAAATATAATATTTACTACTGGCGGTTAAATGAAATGCTCATATAAATTTTAAATACAAACATTTATTTCTAAATTCTAAATTTATAAGTGAAATTCACAATCTCAGGGAAATTGTTATTACTTGAAAACAAAAGTTAAATTATTTCTTAAATTAGTTATTAAGCAAAATTAAATCAAAGTTTATCAAGAAAATTAATTAAATTAAATCATAAAGCAATAATTAAATTTGAAATTATATTTAATTAAATAAAAATTAATTTGCAAGTGTTAGATTCAAACAATTACATAACAGAATATTATTCAAACTAATCTAAACAAAATAAAGACAATGCAAAAACATAATGCACAATATGAAAACAATTAAAGCATTGACAGTATAAACATTAAGCATATAAAATTGGATATGTCAAAAGAACAAAACAAAAGATAAATGTGTTTAAAAATGATAAAACCTCGAAGTGCACTTCAATACATTTGTAAAAATACCTTATAAAGAGTTGCAACTCCAATCAAAAGTCCTGTTACGATTTCAACCTCTTCACTATTTTCGTGGGCGCCTTCACAAAACTAATAGAAATAATACTATGTTCAGATTCCACAAACAAATGAGTGACCACCTTATATATATGCAGGAATTAAATTACTGAAATGAAACAGTTTGCGAGAGAGAGAGAGCTTTGAGAGAGAGAGAGAGAGATCACGCCAGCGGCTTAGGTCTCGAGATCGAATGAATGAAGTTCTCTATCCCCGTAAGTGTATATGGCATATGGGGCGGTTAGCAAGACGAAAACACTACGTCATCTCTATAGGCTTATTGAGCAGAAAGAACAAGGCCCCTTGTTCCGTTACAGGCCCGATTGGGACGATAAAAAATTAGCTTAACTCATCTATTTTCAAGGGAATGAATAACAGCAAGTTCTGCTCGGACAAAGCAGTCTCTCTCTATGTTCTCAAAGGACTCGATGCGGCCCGGGAGGTCTTACGCACGTGTTTGCGCCGATAAAGAAATCAGCTTAGCTAAGACATTCTCAAAGTGTGAATACAACCCTCTTCACAGAGGCTCACATATAAGCACTTACTCTCGGACTTACGTTACTTCAAGACGAAAAGTTGGATCACTCAACACATGTTATCTTTAAATTTGGGAATCTGAACACACAAAAACATACATTTCATAACATGATACACAGGTTCTGAGGTGAATTAATCGTATTACCACAATTATAATTGCATTATAAAACCTATATAAGATATAAATATATATATATATATATATATATATATATATATATATATATATATATATATATATATATATATATATATATATATATATATATATATATATGCACATATTATCTCGTACTCTTCACCCACGGAAGTCTATAGTTGCTGTAAGCGCTTCTTCTCCCTATGCTAAAAACTATTTTTTACGGTTACATTCCTCCCCCTCCCCTTCCCCCTTTGTTTCCTTTCATCTTTAGTTCATTCCATCCCATATAAGTGATTCGATCTGTTTATCATTTGTTCTAGGTAACTGACGTAGTAGGCTTTTACAACAACCATGAGCATAAGTATGGGACAATTATTCAATCTTTTAATGAGTGCACAAAAATATAGTAGATGGTGACATGGAATTCCTTTTAACATATATGAAACGTGAATAAACAATAGATGAATAAATAATGGATGCAAAATTGTAAAATTTAACATTTTGAAAACAGGTTTGAATGAATACACCACTTTGTTTAAAATGAGCTTACTAAATTTTAGGTACATGTGATGTTCATGTTTTTTGTGTCTGATCTAATATAGTCTGTGGATATTCTTGGGGCTAAAAGGAGACTGTAAGATTTAACTAGCCTAACACAACTAAGGAAACCTTAACCTAGACTTACGCGGTAAGACCCAACTTGACCAAGAATGACCCAAGTTAACCGAACCTAGCTTGACCCAAGACTTAAACCTATACATGTGTATCATCAGCAATAACGTTAGGACGTAAAAGTGAAAGGTATGTAGATAAAAACACCTTAGCCCCTCCCAGTACAACACGCTGACTTACGTTATTACTTTCTTGTGTCTTTCCAGGAGTCAACGTCCATGAGAAGACATCTTATGCCAGCATGGAGAGCGTCTTCAAGTTCTTGGAGGCGCGGTACAATGCTGTCACGAAAGGCGACGGCAAACCCGCAGAGGAAGAATCAGGAGGAGGAGCATGCTCCCAGGAAGAGTCCTTAGATAGGAAAATGAGCATCGGGAGCGACTGCTTTGATATGGATGATGAAAATAAAGCGAGGGTCGATGCCGCCGGAGACCATCAAATGAGCGACAGCGAAACAGAAGGACAACCGTTGGAGAATGAAGAAGGAAATAAAGACGACGGCACTTTGGAGAGGGCCATGAGCATTGGGAAGGAAGGAGCCGTGGCTGACCGGGCTGACAGGACTGAAGATAAGGAAAATAATATTTAAAGTCATGAGTTGCTTTTAGATAAGGAAGGAAGAAGCAAGATAAGGTTTACCTATTGCTTTAGTAAAATATAATAAAAAATATTTGAACTGCAAAAGAAAAAAAGGCCATTTTGAGAAAACTGGCAAAATAGGAAAAAAATTAGAAAAAAATATTTCAGGAAAATTATTTATTTGGGAAACGGAATTCAAAGGGGACAAATCAGCATATATATTTCAAGAGATTATGTTTTAGATTAAAACACTGTATTTGGGAGGAAAAAGTGTTTATAACAAATTGTGCTTCATTAACAGTTATTTTGAGGATAGTAAGCTGTAGAAAATTAATACTTTCAGAACGAGAAACAAAAGCTGCCGTGGTAAGACAGAAAAATCTCAGCATATAGGAACAGCAAATTAAAATACACTTCAGATTATTATAAAAAATAATACGAAAAGCCAGCTCCTAAGAATAGTATATAAAAACAAAACCACGGGACAAGCAAACAACTACTTTGTGAGCAAAATCTTAAAAGATTCAGAAAGACATCTTTCTCAAGAAGCATACAAAAGAAAAGAGAGACTAGAGATCTGATTTGGTAGTGAAGAGCTTCATGAGGAGAAATTATTCTTTTAGGATGGACCTATACGGTAATCCTTAAATCAAGAGAGCCATATCAGGAAGTAAGAGAAAAACTTGTAGTTTGATAAATAAATAACATTTTAGTCGAAGAAGAGGCAGTCTATAACATGAGCACAAACTTATATATGAAAGGTTTAAGTAGGAGTAATTGAGCACTTGTATGTTCAAACAAACTTTTGGTCGTTGTTTCACTTTTTTTATGATGTCAAACTTATTTTTGTGTCTAATTGTTTGCGTTATTAGTGAAAGGACAAGTCCCTCATGCAGTGTAAAGTAGTGGTTCCCAAACTGGGCTCCGCGGACCCCTGGGGGTCCAGGAGAAGGCCGTAGGAGGTCCGCGACCCAATGAAAAAATTAATACTTTTTTTCAACTAAAATATATATATATATATATATATATATATAATATATATATATATATATATATATATATATATATATATATACACACATACAATAAAAATATACATCACTGATTCTCTATCATCCTAGTGTCGGTGTTATTGAAAGCATTTTATATATTTTTATACTTGCTTTGTGCATGAATATGCAAATATTAAATGTACTACTTTGTACTGGGTATCCCGGTATAGTAATAACTTGATTGGCTGGAGTCCTCGTTCTGGGACTCATCATCTCTGGGGGTCCTTGGTAAGGCCAAGTTTGGGACCTACTGGTGTAATGTGTCAGTTTATGTCTGTGTTGAGGGAATTTATATTCACTGATTGTCAAACTAAGTTCTTGGTACAATCTTTTATTAGATCATAGATCATTGCGATTTGTAATACCGCTTAAGGTCCAGTTGTTTCTTCATCAAGTTTTCAAGTAATGTACATCACTGATGTATTACAGAGCTTTTCACGCTGTTAAGAAATGTTTATGAAGGCTGTGCTTGTTTCGAAATGTATGAGAGGAATTATATTTTTTTAATGTATCACTGTAATGATAAGTATCAGGTTATGTTTACTCTCAGTATTAATGCCTTACTTTTGAGCTACCAGTTCAAGATGCTTTTTTTGGCTGCAATTTCAACTTGAAGTATTCAAGTTTTGTATATTTGATGTGCCTGCCATGATTATGTTTCTTATTTTAATGTTTTGATTAAAATATTGAATATTAGAGGTGTTTACAATGTTTGATTTTCAAAAAATTTGTACTATAAAAGTTAATAATTTGAGGTACCCGATCAAAATACCATTTCTGTCACCTCTGATTTTTTCATGTTTTATTAATGTAGCAATTATTATAATTTGTTGGAGTCCTTCATACTGCTTTGCAATTCCATTCCTATATATCTGCTAAATAAATATTGTAATGGTCAGCTTTACTTATACTTACCCTTTTGTTAGGGTAGTTTTTTGGTCACTCAACGACCTTGTTTTAGTTTTCGAACTTCGAATAGTGACCCTTTGACCAATATTCTCACTCATCGGTGTTAATCAGTGCGTTTGTGTCTTTCCCCTTAGGGGACAGTAAGGTTCATTCTCTGTCATTTGGTGTTATTTTTTATGGCTGATTATGAGTTTTTTTTTCATTGAAACTAGTTTTAATTTATATTCCTACTTTATTTCTGATATTTTTATCCACATGCAAATCTGCATCGTTTTTTAAGTAATGTTCGTGGCCATGTGGCTTAGCAATAAGAAACGATAGTTACTTCCATGAAAGTTTTCTCAGAATTAGTTAACGGAGATACCGAAGCTTAAGTACAAGTCAATTTGCCATACAAATATTTGTTTGGATATTCATATAAAAATGTTCTTATCACTAGTGCTCAGTAAAAAGAATCATCTTGATTTTGGTTCCTGTCCGAAATCTCTCGGCTTTGAGCACAAGAATACCTTGCTGAAGTGAACACTGGGAAAATTAACAGTAAAGTAAATACCCTGATTCGTCTGAAGTCACCCACATTGGTCGTGACAGCCGTCTGGTTCCTATTAGAGACTACGGAATATTAACTAAAGTGGACGACCCTGCTACGAATCAAATTTTGGTCACTAAATATGTACGTAGACACGTGTTTTAAGTCAATTTTTGATTTACTAAAATAATTATCCTAGCGTTTGTTGTATTCTTTAGTTTAAATAACGATCTAAAAGAAAATGTTTGGTTGCCATATTAGACAATAAAAAAATTGTAATTAGTACTGAAATAGAGAGTAGCAACTTCAGTAGTAAACGCTATCTACACACACACCTATTTAGGTGATTTTTTTCCCCTGGAACACCCTTAACCTTAGCTGAAGTTTTGCAGTAGTTTATACAAGAGAAGGTAGCACACAAAATACCTCTCAGTCCTATTGTTTTAGGTGAAGTTTTAATAGTTTTACAAAAGAAGGAGGTGATAGGTTAAGTTAGTTTAAGTAGAGTATTTAAGAGTTTAATTAAAAGCGAAGACAAATTACTTAAATATTTTAGCTGAGGCTAATCTGTCTTTGTTCCTTTCTTAAGAAGGAATCTCGCCCATCTCACCTGCGTCTTTATATCAGCATCGTCCTTTGTCCCTAACAGGTTATAGCTCAAGATGGAAAGTCACTCCCATAATATTTTAGCAGCGCGTCAGACGTCGCTACACACATTGCTTTCTAAATGCTTCCTTAATGTTAAGGCCCTTCCTTATCAAAATTTCTTCGTGTCATCAATATAAAACTGTATAGGCCTACCCATCCTCCTTACTCCTCACTTGGTGCTACTTTATCTTGTTATCTACACCGAGGGACTAGTAGTACTAAATACGGTGTCCTAAGGAGCCTCCGCCATGCTTAGTGAAAGCACCTCGTTAGTGAACGTGAACACATAAACATAATAACTATATAAAACAGAGAAAATGTAATTAAAATGTCTATAAATTTTCTATCAATTATATTCTAGCGATAAACAGTGTAGTTCACATACCAAAGTAGTCATGGCGTGTAGGAAACATGCCAAAGTAGCACACTCACTTTTTAATAGGATTTATGTCGCCAGCATATCGTCGTACATGATTTCTACTTAGACCAAACTGTCATGAAATACTTTAATCCGTCCTTTCACCTGCTACTGATCATCAGTGTTGCAAGTGGGAAAAATATAAATGTATCTAAAAACGTATCCAGAATGTACAAAACGTATCTAAGTAATATGAAATAATATCCAAAATGTATCCAATATATTCTTTTTAAAAAATGCGTTATAGTTAATGAGGATGTGGTTAAGAAAAGTAGTTTTTATTGATTAATATTCTTTAATTCTTACCCTGTTGGTAGACATCTTACAGCTGGCAGCCAAGTTGCTATCTGCTGCCTGGTGATGGTGATTGTACAGTGACGTACAGTCGTACACTATAAATTTGAAGCGAAACTTATATTATTGGTTAGATCTTCAAAAAATATTATATTTATTAATGCATATATGACCAAAAATATATTGAAGTTGCATGCAATACACTAACAGTGCACTATACTATTATATGAAAACCTTTACTAAAAAATATAAAAGTACAAAAATACAAACTTGTCTTCTGCCTATACAGCTACATATGCTTCACTGTTTATCCTTCCTTGAATACATTTTGGGCAGAGTTGATCATCAAATTACTAGGTTCCCATTGACGGCAATGAACTGATCCCCCGTTGGCTTTGCTAAATAACAGTCCATTTACTGATTCAGTATTCAACCTATTTCTTGTCTGTCTTAAGTTTTTGAACTGATCACCAAAACTCAGCGGGCTTATTGGAAGTAGTCAATGATTCTTCATGAAAAGCAAGTGACCGCTATTCATTATTGCAAACATCATATTGTGAGTTACGTAGCATAAGTAGTTGTACACACTTTTGCTGTGCAACTTTGTTTGCACAAAAAGAAACTATCACAGAAATATTTTGTTCAATCTGCTGTAACAAGACGACATAAAAAAACGGCATGTACGTTATGCAACTTTGATTTTATCTTACCTTTACCTTGACTCTACCATACGATTGGGAGCGATGTAGTATTTATGAGTTTTAATTGGTTTTCACTTTTTGTAAAAAATAATGAATGCAACAATGTTGATGTAAAAAGTATCTAATTCTTTAAAACAATGGTGAAACATATCCATTTTTGGCCTCTTTATTCAATTTCGTATCCTTTTGTCCAGCGTCGTAAAAACGTACCAGTAACATCAAAATGTATCCAAAGGATACTTTTGTATCCATACTTGCAACACTGCTCATCATTCTACCTATTCCACATATTTCGATATTTCTTTCTCTCTCCATTTTTATGCTGCACATGCAAGATAAACAGTCCTTTTTTAATAAGTTCAATGTTTTTTTGCTTTTATGCGCTTTCAACATCCACACCTCAGTTCCATACAGAAACATTGACGCAATCATTCCTTCATATGTAACCTCTTAAGAGAGGATCATGACAGCGAAGTTGCAATTTATTAGCTTCTTACTAATTAATTATCTCAGTTTTCCTTATCTTCCTTGTTCCTCGGGTAACTAACTGATGGAGTAAAGCACCAAAGTTCATTTTAATGGGAGTTTTATTGATTAAGGCGCCTCGTCTCCTCTGGAGACATCTTCGGCTACAAATGAGAGTTTACAAAGAAAATAACGGCATTATAGTTACGATTCTTTCGAAGGATAATTCGTCAAAATTATAACTACTTAATGCTTAAAATCCAATATTCAGCAGTTAGCGTTTCGAAATTAATTGTTAAAACACAGATTTGTTGTTAAACTTGTTTACTACTGGACTTTTCACATTTACCAAGAATTGCCATTCAGGTGTTTACATTTAACATTTACCAAGAATTGCCATTCAGGTGTTTACATAGTTGGAAACAACCAGACGAAACTTAAATAGTTGAAAATAAAAGATCAATAAGGAACCGTAAAAGAGACATTCAAATAGCCTATGTAAAAGGTAAAAAGTATAAAGAAAATATAAAATACAAAAATATCAATATCAGGACAGAGCAAGGTAAATTATAACAAAAATAAAGATAACTAAAATATTTTCATAAACCCAATATCGACTACACATTTTGATTTTGATTTCTTCTCCTTTCACGATCGGAAGTTAGAATTATTGCACTGATTCCTTGTACGTTGGGGGGGGGGGGGGGGGGGGGCGCTGATGGGGTGGGGGAGAGGCTTATGAATATTTATGTATATTGCCTGAGGGTATTTTAGCCCTTTAGCATCAGAAATATTGTCAGTAATTTCGATGTCGTGCGCATCTCTCGTGTGATTTTTAATTCTATACAGATGCATAGTAAGTCTTCTTGATTGTGAAGTTTTAGCGTTTTCAATGAAAGTAATGCTTCGTGACTTGCAGTTCGCAATCTGATATGTATACTGATATACTACGTTGCACCTATCAAATGAGCGCTTCTTGTTAGATTAAGTTGGCAGTTCTAAAGTTTTTGTTGTATATCTGGAGGTCAATTTTAGTATTTTCCCTTGTCGGTCGTCCTATAAGATCTCGAAGTACCTTCTCGTCTGTCTGATGAGCAGTGCTCATATAGCTCCTGCAGTATCTTTTAAGAACATTATCCCGTTCTCCACTTCCCTTCGGGGGCAAAAATCTGTCCATTACCTTTCTGATGACTTCGTGGATATCGAACCTGAATACGTCTTTCCAGTTGGGTGTGTAATGAAGTCCACATACTGCAATGAATAAATCCTCGATTTATTCATTACACTTTTCATGTATTTTGGTAGAGCCTCTCTATTTGCATTAAGGCACATAACCGTATTAGTTTTATTTGTGTAGACGGTTGTCTGAAATTCGTCTAAAAGGCAGCTGTAACCATTGTCATTTATCTCTGTTGTAAATCGAAGGCAGGAATTTTGTTGGAAGGCAACTTGGAGGTCCGCGAGTTCTTGCTTGTTCCTAGCGGCAACGAAAATGTCGTCTACGTAGCGTTGCCATGAAAAATTCGCAAAGAAAAAAACTTAGAGGCGATCCCATGTCAGCCCCGTCGATTTATTGATGAAGTCAACTGCTCTGAAAATTGCTTCTTAGGTGCAAAGCCTCAGTAGTTTCCTTAAAAGATTTGCAGGTACGTTTAAAGGTGTCTTTTCACAATGATAAACATCGTCAAATATCATATCAGTTGTTTCCTCTACGGGCACGTTTGTGAAGAGTGATACAACGTCTAATGAAGTAATAAGTCTTGGCTTGATTTGCGTCGCTAAAGATCGATAAATTCCTTTGAAGATCGGAGGCTAAACTCTGTAGGGACATCAGGTGGCAAGAGTTTGTCTAGCGTTGTGGCCAAAGCACATAGGGGAGTGGGGATCTGGCTGATAATATAATCGGCGTAAGGGATTGGCATTTTTAAGGGTTTTAACATCACCGTAAATGTGTCCGGGTCAGTATTCTCTTGTGATCTTTTGAAAATGAACTCCACCCATCTTGACGTTGATGGTATCTATCACATTGTTAACTTTAACTTTCATTGCATTTGTGGTGTCGCTAGAGATCTTACGAAATTTCTTAGAATCACGTAAGATTTGATCTATTTTGTAAGTAGTCAGTCTTATCCATTATCACTTATTCCGCTGTTTTATCCTCTTTTTGAATAACAATATCCTTTTTCTCCCTCGGCTCTTGAGCAGCAACGATCAGTTCTTTACTGTGTAGTTTACTTTTAGCAGAATGAAATGTGGAGAGATTAATTTTTGTCTTTTTCTAGTTCCTGTACTATATCCTTTATGAGTTTTTCTCTCATTATTCCTTTATGATGAGGGCTAATTCTCCTTTGTACTTGGTAGTTTAAATCGAAGTTTAACAGACTGTTTTGATTTGAATTCGATCTCAGTCAAGTTGATATATCCATTTACGCACACACCCACCCACACACACACACACATGCTGACACACACACATATACTTATACACATTTATACATTTATGCATTTATATATTTATTTTATACACACATATATGTATATACATAAAAACATATATATTAACATTTATATATTATATTTATAGTTTATTTATATTTATATACAGTAGTATATGTAGCTTACTTGCAGTTTACGTACAGGTTAATCCAAAATTTCTGAAAAGATTTTTTTGCATCGAGTTCTTACCTATATTGGATGTCCGAAGCCCATCCACGACTGTTAGAACTCGACGTTCCCTCTTCTAACTCCAAAGTTCAAACTGCGAGCGAGCGGAGAACAAAACAAACACGGCCACTTCTCATCGACAAACAAACACGGGGTTGTGGTACTTTTCATAGCTGGCGTCACCCGACATGACACAGCCTTGATCGATAGAATGTATATATAGCATACTGAGGCGTCCTGATTTCTTTGCATAATTATTAAACATCATACATTAATAAGGCCTTCGCGTTTCTTGTGATTTCAAACCCACACCAAACCACAACCCGCCCCCCCCTCTCTCTCTCTCTCTCTCTCTCTCTCTCTCTCTCTCTCTATAGTATTTGCAGTATTTGGACCTTGACTTTATTGTTTGTTTATCGGTAATATCTAAAAAATAATGAGAAAATATTCGTGAGCTGATTCACTGAAGAAAGGGTGTTAACGAGAGGAAAACGACAATGGAGACACTGAATTTCCATGACATTAATTGCAACTTCCACCTTCACAGAACGCTCACCAGCAGTGCATCAGACGTCGTTATTTCCCCTGCACCATTTATCTTTTTTAACACTTTCACTCGCTATTGTCTTTCATTCTTTCTTCATGACCAAACCATCTAAAACACTGACGTATAATTTCACTTGCGTTTTTTTTACAGCTCAGTTGCTTTACCTTTCTGTGACAGACCTTTCCTCTCATCCCACCATAATCACTGCATGTACTCCCGAAATCCTTTGTGAATCAGTTGCTTCTATTCTTGCGTCATCCATGTGAATATTTGCTGTTCTAGAATTCGTGTTTTAATTTACCATCGTAACCTCACTATCTCCTCTTGCGAACATTTTCGAGCCTTTTCACTGGTTTTTGCAGCAACTCTCTACTGTTCCCATTCAGGACTGAATCCCATGCAAACAGCTGTTACGCACTACATTCTGGGTCATTTTCACTTATTACCGTAGCTTCCCAGCCTCCTGACTTCTCATCTAAGACCCACTTTTACATCACAGCAAATACGTCACAGTCTTTCAGTCTTTATATTCTAACACATTTCACTCGTTAGGACTTTTGATGGCCACCAACCAGTTCTCGTCTGTACCATACATCCTCAACGTTATTCAACACTGTAAGTTTCGATCACAAGCAGTCTCTGAAGCCCTTTATTCTATGTATAACACTTTACTAGCAAACACTTCCCCACAAACTTTTTCTAGTCTGAAGTCTTCCAGTATCAATTATTAACTTTACCATATAAATCTTTCCTTTAATCAAAACTACTTTTAACAGACTGGTCGGCAAGACAATCAAACATTCACTGCAACATCTCGCTTGTAATCTCATCAACTCCTGCGGCACTTCTCTCTTCAACCTCTGAAGTGTCGACCTCCGCGTTCTCAGAAGGGTGTTTTTGAAGTTTTCTCAAACTGATATCAAACCCTTTTATTTTGTCCAAAGCATTTCTGCTTTTCTTCTTATGCAACATACGCACAAATACAAACATACATATCTATATATAATTTATACATATGTGTGTATATATATATATATATATATATATAATGGGAGAATACAAAAGGGGCTCCTGTGGGTACCAGAGGAGTTGGTAGACCCAGATTTACCTGTATGAGAACTCTGAAAAGGAAAGCTGGGAATGAGAGGAGATTTGTGAAAGACAAAGCACTTGAAAGACATGCGTGGCAGAATTGCACTGAGGGCCATTATGCCATGCGGAGTTGGTGTATATATATATATATATATATATATATATATATATATATATATATATATATATAAAACATAAGGATACTATACTGAAATAGTAAAACACCGAGGTTCTCATACTGAAGCAATCAACATGAAAAGGTTTACCGAGAAACTTAGGCTGATAGTTTAAACGAAGAGTGTGGTGAGGAGGTTAGGCTAAGACAGAACCATATGTTCAAACACTTAGCCATAGTTTCTGTATATATATATATATATATATATATATATATATATATATATATATATATACTATATATATATATATATATATATATATATATATATATATATATATATATATATATATATATATATATATATATACATATGTATGTATGTATGTAGTATGTATGTAGTTTTAGGTATGTATATGTATGTATGATGTATTGTAAGATCTACGATGAAAACACTAGATATAAAACGTATAGTGTATTAAAAATACTCCAAACTCTTAGAGCTTTCTTCAACTACTGTTGACTTGTTCACTAAAATGCCTATTTTGTTGAACAATTTTACAGTTATTGGACGAAAGCGCCATGAGTTTGTGCATATATAATTTTGATACAAGAAGTTTTATAGCATGTATTTCATTGTGGATCTTAACTTACACTTCTGAGAAGTACTTACTATGTATTTCACATAATTTCACACACACTCATACATATATAATGTATTATATATACATATGTATATATACACATATATCTGTATGTATATATATACAGATATATCTATGTATATATATACACATGTATCTATATGTGTGTGTGTGTGTATATATATATATATATATATAGATATATATATATATATATATATATATATATATATATATATATATATATATATATATATATATATATATATGTATGTACAAAGTGTGTACAGAATCTTATGAAGTGGGAAACGAGGAACCGTTGTTGGTGAGAGAGAGAGAGAGAGAGAGAGAGAGAGAGAGAGAGAGAGAGAAAGAGTGGGGGGGAGGCTGCAAGTGCAAAGGAATATGTGCGTTTGTATTTATGCATATATATATAAGTATGTTGGCGTGCATCCACGTGCGTGTGTTATATAACGTGGGTAGTACTGTACTGCACCCTTCCATCAGCTTTCTCTACTTATTTTTTCCACCTTCGTGAGCAGCGCAGATGTTCAATATTTTTCTCGGAAATGATGCTGGATGATCATTTCACCTTTTCACGGTCTGATTGTGCCCTTTTCAAGAACTACATTCCAAACGACTTTTACGTGATTTGCATTCTCTGAAAACTTAATGACAGGGATATCACAGTACCGTTAATAATTATATGTATTATCTCTCTCTCTCTCTCTCTCTCTCTCTCTCTCTCTCTCTCTCTCTCTCTGTTTTCTAAGACAAACGTTTATTGTTAAGGCAGTTTGACAAACTGTTATCAATTACCTTTTATACATTTTAGTTCTGTGATGAGGTTCATAATTAGCGATTAGATATACCTGATCCTTTAAACTGAAGATGTAACTTTATCATGTCCCTTGGAATCAATGCTTCGACGGAAGCTTATTTCCATGTGCCCCCATCTGTGGATTCCTGATTTGTTCCATTTTATTTGGCCTACAACATTCCAAGTAATTCGAGAGATATGTTCGTTTTCCTAAGTGTATTGCACAGTACCCGGTAGCCCGTGTACTGTGTAAAATTCAAGGGTACATTTTTAGTTCATCCCCAGCGTAAATTGTAATAATAAAATCCGAATGGATCTTGTTTGTTCTCTCCCGGCTGACAGTAGGGGAAATATGACACAGCCACCCACCATTGCAACCGGTTTGTCCGGAGCGGGGTAGGTATGGGAACGGGAGGGTACGGGAGATATCCACCTACCTCCTTGAAACCTGCTTGTCCGCCCCACGTGGGGGCGGGGTAGGTATGGGATCGTGAGGGTAGGAGAGACAGCAGCACCGGGTTCCAGCGAGCGTAGTGCACTCTAACAAGCTCGTACAGAATATTACTGAAAAGCACCTTGCAGTGAAACACAACTGAAGGAATGGAGATTGCTGTCGTATAGAAGAGAACAATTAAATGCTCCACAGGCTAGGTGGTCTCTGAACTACACATTAACTTGAGAGATTTCCTAAATAAAGATGTTCATCACCGAAAGTTTTACAAATGACGATCAATCTGAATCAATGAAACATAACATGGTTTTTATTTGTCTTTGCGAAGATGTTGCACATTTCTCTTTCTGAGTATATGGCAGCTTCTTTTTTGGGGAAACATACAATGATATATATATATATATAATAATATCATACATAGATATATATATCTATAATATATATAAAGTGTATGTATGTATCTGTTTTTGTTTTAATCTACTATAATGTACGGAAGAGAAAGATTTGAGAAATATCTGTCACTGCTGTTTAGGCATGTAAACAAGAACATTTTCTATTCTTTATTTTTCAATATTGTAGTCATATATTGTAGTGTTAGGACAGTTGATAAGGATGTCGCCAATACTAGACTTTCTTGGAATAAAATGCTCGTTAAATTTTTCCTACGTGAAGATTTTTCTGACACAGTTTCATGAATGGTATCCGTGAAATAAATTTGCATAAAAGCGAACACTCAAGCTATGTTCATTAACATTTATCATCGGAATAATTGTAATATATACACCAAATACCATCAACCTTGCGTACAAGGGCTTTCTTTTTTTGCACACACAGATTATATTATATTATATAATTATAACTATATATATATATATATATACATATACATATTATATATATAATATATATATATATATATATATATATATATATATTCATATATATATATATATTTATATTAACTATATATATATATATATATATATATCTATATATATATAAAAATAGTCTTACGCTGCTCATCAGAGGTGATGGTTCCAGTTGCTCTTTCTATCAAGTATATTTTGGATAAGGCTGCCATCCCCCATGGCCATTTCCACCCTTGTTGTGACCTTCTAACTACTTTGTACCGAATTCATTCCCTAGAACAGTAGAAGTAGTTTAAAATGACACCACTTTCGTTCTAAGGTCATGAGTACACGAGCCATTCTGTGGCGCCACAGAGTGGCGTTGGTGTGTGGCAGGGACATGGCTTCCCATAGGTTTCCATAGTTTATAAGATGTGGCGGGGATCAGCGACTGCTCGCCACAGTCGCTTGCCACAGACGCTCATGTGATCGACATAGCTTATAAACAGAGGAATCCTATGGGAAGCCTCATCCCTACCACACACCGACGCCACTCTGTGGCGACACAGAGTGGTTTGTGTACTCCTTGCCTACTATGAGATTCAGGGTCTCTGTAACACGGTTTTTTTGACTTTGCTCTTTATCAAAGCATCGGATGTAGCTGAAAGTTGACATATGTATATTTTACAACCACACACAAATTTTGTCAGCATTATCAATAACTTAAACCCGATAGTTTTAATTTTTATAGAGTAAAAATGATCTAGCCGACGCCATGGCCAATGATTACGAGCCAAGAGTCGAAAAACATTCATTACGTAAGCAAGGTAAACAAACACCTTTTGACTAAATGTTGCTCCGCCCATCCACTAGACAGAAATGCCATCGGCTCTGAAACCCAAAGACTTTATGAATGGCGGAACGATACATAGATGGGGGTGGGGTATCAGTGCTAGCGTAGTAATACTACTGAAGCAGTAGTGCCGCAACAGTATAGCAGTAATATACATGAATTAAACGTTTAGACCAACTGCTGGGATCCTTGAGGATCATTTAGCACTTCTTACAACTACTCGAGAAATTAGTTTTTATAGCCAGAAGTTAAATTTTCTAATCCAACAATGCCCATGGTAGCCTTCAGTGTTATCCTGAATTATAACGAGGCGAAAGTGGGTGGAGCCTCATGAAGTCACCATTCTGACGATAATTATTGGTGAAGGTTTAAAGCCAATATACGGTACCGGCTATTTTTTTTTCAGTAAATAGGTAAATAGCCAATAAATAAAAATTGCTTGACATTGGATATAGCAGTTATCAAATCAAGCTTGTCTACTATGTTGGTAATTACCAACTATTCCCTACATCTTGTCAATCTGATTGTGACCTATAAAGTAGACTGTAATTTCTTTGGAAACTTAGTTTGGGAGCTAGACTAATAATCGAAGTGTTTTTGTATTTATTAACATATTTTGTTGGTTTGTTCATTATGACAATTATCAGTGGGGAGGTTCCAGAGTTCATAAAGGTGTACTGCTTTGCTTGTATTTAAATTTGTATGTCATTGTTGCCAGAGGTTTAGCCTTCGTTACGAATAGCCAATCATCCATCGAGAAAGAGGGAAGAAATAATGTCATAAGTTACGTAACGAGTGCGTTCGAAACCTTTTCTCTGAGTAAGTTGGCCCGTCTTCAAAAAAGGTCACTTTTACATTATAAGTACCAAATTTATTCAACCTACGTAGTGCAGAATTACACAAAATTCAAAATTTCTTTATGTTTTTTTTTTGTTTGATATAATATGTATTCTGAATAAGCGTTACATTTATGAAATGCATAGATAAAAAGTTATTGCGAAAAAACCGTGTTACAGAGGCCCTGAATCTGATAGTAGGCATTCGAAGCCTAACCACTCCTTTAGTGAGGCCTGCTTCATATATGCAGCCCCTTTTTGTTGCCGCGTTTTCCGTTTCCTAATTATATCAAATGCGTTTCTGAGGTGAATGATGGGGTAACTGACTCATAAACGTGGAGTCGAACAAATAATTATTCGCAGAAACGTAAATAAGATAGATGGCATAGCGAATTTTTTTTAATGAATATTATATAATAAAGATAATTGTGTAAAATATCAGATGTGAATGAAAGTACGCTAAGTAAATGCTATTTATATACTTAAAGTGACTGAGAAATAACGCAATGGAATATAAAAAATAACATTTTTCTTTACATGGAAAAATAGGGACGTGAGACAAACTCGACAAATCATTTAAGCCAGAGAAGTATCAGTTGAAGAATATTCGTCCAAAGGAAAATGAAGAAGTGTACAGAGAAGAGGGTTACATAAAATGTTCTTACAGCGCACATCTGATGCCAGTCCTCAGTCCTCACTTAGTTATCACTGACAGATATCGTCTTATTTGGAATGGCAAAAACGTGGGCGATCTTCCCCTTAGAGACGAAAGTTGCTAAAAGACGTCGATAAGTCGAAAGGTTCCGTCGATTCGCTGGGAACGAAAAAATATATCGAGATAAAGGAAGTCATTCGAGCGCAGTTCTGCTTTTAACGAGCCATCCTCAGCCAGTTT
>NC_061100.1:76808512-76843512 GCF_015104395.2 Macrobrachium nipponense | reverse complement strand
TTGGGGGGGGGGGGGTTGTTGTAGGAAAGGTGTATGAAAAAGCCTCCAAAGGTCTGAAAAAGGTGTTTTGCTTTGAGTTAACGATACAGGAATTTTAGGATAGGATATTTATGATGTATTTATTAGAATTAAAATAAAAAACAGCGCATAACAATAATTTCTAATAAAATATAGCCTATTTTTCATTTATATTTTCGTTGGTGAAACAACGGGTTATTTGACCATAGATTGAAGCACGCACCTCGAGTAGCGCCTCAGTGGCGTGATCGGTATGGTCTTGACCTGCCACCTCGGTGGCCATGAGTTCTATTCTCGGGCATTCCATTGAGGGGTGAGAGATGTGTATTTCTGGTGATAGAAGTTCACTCTCGACGTGGTTCGGAAAGTCACGTAAAGCCGTTGGTCCCGTTGCTGAATAACAGTGGTTCCGTGCAACGTAAAAACACCATACAAACAAACAAACAAACAAACGCTCACCGAGTAAGCTGGAGATCGGATCACGCCTTGTTTCAATTGTTTTATTACGTCCGTCTTGGTCTAAAAAAAAAAAAGGTCCAAAAGGAAAATATTTCATCTTATTTGAACCAGGTCAGATTGTTATGCTGTTGTTGGAAATTATTCTGTTTAGGCGGTCGTTCATCAATTGCTGTCAAAATGTGGCACCAAAGCACACAACTTTGCTATCCTTTCCAGCCCTTGGAGGCTTCAAATGTATCACCCACCGTGTACATGCTCTGAAATGTGTGTGTGAGTGTGTGTGTGTGAGTGGCATTATGTGGCATCTCACACGTTAATAAACCAAGTGTATATAGAAGTCCAGTATACTAAGGTAATCAGTATTTCGATGGTTGGAGAATTTATTTTTCTTCAAATGCTCTCAGTAAACATAACAGATTGTTGAGGTCTTGGCAATATGGTAATAATTATAACACTCCATCGTGCTTGAACTGTGATCATTCAAGACGCATGGCACTGCACTGTACGAAATCGCGTTGAAATTCCAGTCTATTTAGTGATGTTTGTAAGTGTACTAGAATTTAATTTTGTTACGCATTAATGTAAGTCAACTGTAGAATTGAATACTTCCTAAATCACGAAAGAGACCTTCCGAGTTTTACCCCTCAAGTTGAAAGGGTTGTCCCCCTTATTTCAGCAAGGAAGCCTTTATCGTAATGTCTGACACGTGAGTCACTGTCCCGTAGCAAATTGAATGTGACCTACTTCAGGATCCAGCATGCCCCAGGGCGCAGGCATGCCCCGGACTTTGTATATGTGACGTCACAATTTCGTGCATAAAAAAAATGGGGTCACCTGGAAGTGATCAGATGAAAAGTAACCCAGTAAGTCAAACGGTGAGATAAAATTACAAATTTATGGCAAGTTCAGTCATGAAATATTCTTTGATTGTTCATTTTGGGCAATGAGGTCAGCATTTGGGGCTTATTCAGACATCCCAGATGGCACGGCAACCAAACGAAATGCTGCCACCCCCTTCCTCGCCCCACCCTTTCTAACCTCCCATCACCCATCCTATCCAGTATCCCCTTCTCCCCATACTGAAGTCAGCGCAAGTTCTTGCGTAAGTTCGTCTGTGCGTGCCTGCAATCATGAAATTGTGATAAGGGTAATGGAGGGATTGTGCAAACGACCTCCGCTTGCGGTGGCGTAGCGGGAGTCAGGCTATATTGTACCCCGCCAAGTCTTGTTTACTTTACCGTGTTTTTCCTAACCCAGTTTCATTTACTGTAGAAAAAAAAAAAAAAACCTGACTCGTGCTGGAAGAGACTTCTAAAAACCTGGTATCATGTTGCTCCTGATATCTGACATGTTAAAGGGAAAGGAATGTTGATTGGGAGACAGTTGCGTACTCTAACAAATAAAAAAAAAAAGACAGAAAAACGAAAGAAAGGCAACAAAAAAAGTTGATTGCTTAATCGCCATATTGGTAAACCGGCGTAGCGCTGCCTACGTAGAGTACATCCAGCCATACCCCGAGCGACCTATATCTAGCCTATAGCAATCAAAACTTTCTCCATGCGGAACATTAAGATCTATTTCTACAAAATCCAGAAAGGAATGGGGGCTTTTCGTGGCAATCAAATGGGTGCGACTTGATTTATGGGGCAAAAGACTACACATTTGTTGCACATCCTGATATCCGCTGTTGCAGGGTTGCTGCAAGTCATGACCTTTCTCAGGGGGTTACACCCAACCTCGCAGGGACTTTCACCGCGCAGGCCAGGACGATAGTAAGAAGAGGAGGAGGAGGAGGAGGAGGAGGAGGAGGAGGAAGAAAAGAAGAAGTCGATCACTAGGAAGTTCTGGTGAGAGAGCTAGTGGTGTTCGCTCGTTCGTACGCCGAAGCCTCGGCGTTCCTCTCTCAAGAGTGGTGTGACGACATTCTTCCTCCGCTTCCCCTCTCCTCCCTCCCTTCCCCTCCTCATCATGCTCTTCATGTTGACCTCCTGACCCAAGTGAAGGTATATCTCCTGAAGAGGAAAGGGAGGGAAACCCACCCGAACTGTGGTGCTCTTCCTTCGTACGTATACACGAGTCTCGTCTTCAACTGTGTTGCTGTCCGAAAGTCCCGAGGCGGGAGAGCGATTGAGGTCGGGCTGCCTTTGCTTTGCTTTGCTTTGCTTTGCTTTGCTTTGCTTTGCTTTGGAGGGAAAGACGGAATAGGCTGTTGTAAAGAGGAAAATGGGAAGCTACTCTGTCATTTGGAAGAAGACAATAGATCGGGCTGTGCTAGGGAGAAACATAATAGGTATGTCTCACTTGAAGGCAGAAGGGTTATGATTGCAAAAGATACAGGTTGATTTGACTATAAAATATGACCTTAGTGACAAAAAGGAGGAAAAAGATACTAGGTCTATCAGTGGAAGATAAGTAGCAGAGTATGTTTTCATTTGTAAAGAAGAAAAGACGGGAATCTCTCTTGTTTTGAAGGACAGCTATAGACAGGGTTGTCACTGAGAGAAAACGGCTAACCTGGAAAGCCTCTTGGAGGAAAGAGTAAGCAGGCTGCGCTGTCATGCCGGAATTGTGGGGGGGCGGGGGGGGGGGGCGTTAGAAGATAGGCAGGGGTGTATACTACTTGGGGAGAAAGCGGTAGACTGGACTGTCATACTGTCGTTTTGGGGGAGAATGACAGCATGAGCTGTCATGAAGAGGAACAGAATTGAATTTTTCTACAAGTGGGAACTTAATTATGATAGCATATTGCGTCAGTGTAAAGGATCAGTACTTGAGACATTGATGCTGTCTGAGGGCATTTTATAAAAGAGATATTTTGATAAGTTAAAACTTTTCTTTTTGGGTTAACTAAACTTTTCCTTCAAGCTAGGTAAATTGCAGTCCGTTGCCAAGCAGTTGACAAATATGCATGCAAAATGGCCGTGTATAGACATTTGCTTGCAATCCGGCAATGTTGCTAGCCCAGCAAACAATGACCGAAAGCCTGCAGGAAGGACATCCCCACACCCTTCCTAAAAAAAAAAAAAGTAGAGAAATCGAATTATCCTGAGATTTTTTTTCATTTTAAATGTGAGAGGTATTGGAAATTAAGGAATACAGAAGTGGAAAGAGAATTCTGCAGACTGGTGGGTGAAAAAACAAAATTATTTTATGTAGTATTGACTTTTTTCAGTCACTTCATTCTCATTTCAATTGTTAGGTAAACAGTAAAAAATATTCTCACTTAACGACTTGATCAAGGCTGCCAAAGAGCGATTGTTTTTTTACTCTTGGAATTGAGTTCTACCTTCATTTATATACGAGGGCGCACTTGCATTACTTAATTGTCAATTTATATGTTTACTGGGAACATGTAGGAGCGTATATCACATATGATAACACAAACACACACATTCATTTTTCTAATTAATTGTTTGTAAGGGCTGCAGGCAGGTACGAAAGAAAACAGACGTGACCTGACGTTCATATTTACCGGAATTTAAGTTCTGGAATGGCGTTACAACTCCTCATAATTGATGAAAATTGCAGTGGCAGTATAGTAGTAGTAGTAGTAGTGGTGGTAATATTCGTAGTAGTAGTAAAGTAATTTTTGTCCGTGGGAATTTGCAGATTCGCAAGCACCAGCCAATGTAAAAGTTGGAAGTGCAATTACACTTCCTAAATTATTAGTTGTAACATTTTTTTATATAAAACAGTATTTTGTTTGATTAACGTCAAGATATTATTAATGAAACCCATCATTTATTACATCATTTATTTTTGTTAACTGCAATAGTTTTGCCACCTCATACAGTAGTTCCATTAGTAACAACGGCCTCCATCACGTACAGCCAATTCCTTATTTAACAGAGTTTCTTATTCACTTTCATCAAATTTGTATTCGTAATAGTTTATTAAGCAAATGTTACAAGCAAATGATACACGACAAACAAATGACCAGTTTGGTGCGTATTCATCTGGCAGTCTCTTTTAACTTCATCCTTTCACTGTTGAATTAGTGACAGTGAATGGGTGGTGTACACCTGCTGACATTTAACAAAATTAGAGAATTCCTTTTACGTTATGATTTTTTGTAAAGTACTGAAACAAAAAAAGATTTCTTAATATAATTTTAAGAAATATTATGTACCTCGGATGACCGTTAGACTGACATTATGGAAGACGCTTGTTCCTTAGTCCCTTGCTGATTAAAATCCTCAAAAGATGAGTGTCAGGTGAATGACGTTAAATCTCCAATAGATTTACTTTTCGTCTTCTAATTTGGTTTCATTGTTACTCCTGCTTTCCATGCTGCTCCATTTCGCTCTTCCTTTTGCCAGAAAAAATCGTCAAGTTGGCAGTCTCGACCGACTTTGATGAAATGAATGAATGGTGCTCATAATGTCTATTCCTCCACCATCTGCGGTGGCCATACAACGAAACAAACGCCCGTTTTGTCATTTTCCTGTAGATATTTTAATTGATTTGTCATTTATGAATATAATATGTAAGTCTCTAGATAGAACTGATTATGGCTGAAACACATATATCAAATCAAAATTCGCGTGGCCTTAACGGTAAGTATTAGTTGATGGGTAGTTGAGAAGTTGATGGGTAGCTGAGACAGGAGAAGAGTTGAAACAGGCAGTCGGTTGTTTATGGGAACTGTGCTGTTTACAGTAATATAGAAAAATGACGCATCTTTATTTTTTCAGGTGTCATGAAAGAGTAATAGATCATTTGATATATATAGTCAGAGAAATCTTGAGCTGTCTTGATTATTTGGAAACGACGGAACTTACTAATGATTCAAGTACTGTCACTGTGATGTTAAGCCTTGTCAACAATTCAATTTGTTACAGCAAACACACTTTTTATAAAAGTGTTGGGATCTAATTCCATAACGCCAACTTAGAATGAGCTTTATTCACCTAAAACAAGCAACGGCAGATGAAAGAAAATCTCTAAAACTCGGAGTCCGAAGTAACTCATTAGCAAGTTATGAGAGCACACTTTCCGCCCGTCTTCGATATAATGATTCGTTATGAGTCACGTTGTTTATTTTCTTCAATGCCGTCTTTGCCCTCACTGAGTAGTTTACATTCACCTGACACTAAAAATAATAAACAAAACTGAATATAAAAGCCTAATTTCTTATAATATCTATCTGGGCGTTTTAAGGCTGCCGAGTGAAATGGGTTCGAAAGTTTTAGGGGACTCTCTCTCTCTCTCTAGTAGATTAATAGTGCCCAAAACTATACCAGGAAAAATAAGGAAAGCACACAGAACATTAATCCACTACGCACCAGCATCGATAATGCAGCGTCTATTCAATGCGTTGCCAGCTCATCTGAGGAATATATCAGGAGTGAGCGTAGATGTGTTTAAGAATAAGCTCGACAAATATCTAAACTGCATCCCAGACCATCCAAGATTGGAAGATGCAAAATATACCGGAAGATGTACTAGCAACTCTCTGGTAGACATTAGAGGCGCCTCACACTGAGGGACCTGGGGCAACCCGAACGAACTGTAAGGTCTGTAAGGTAAGGTCTCTCTCTCTCTCTCTCTCCGCCCCTTACCCTCCACTACCACCCTCCGCCGTCCCCATCCCCTTGTCACCCAGGGGGAGGAGGGTCCGGGAGGTTACGATGACGTATCGGCGCCCAGGTCAAGTTTCAGTGTTAGACAGTCCCGTCACAGTCTCTCTCTTGTTTATCAGGTCACCTTAAGGTCAAGTGATATCAACAATTATATTTCATAGTTTATGTTTATCTTTTTTTTTCTTATTTTTATTTGGTTTCATAAGATTAGTAGGGTGGGATTCTAAAAAGTTGGTATAAACACATTATTGTTAGAATGTGACATTATTTATATCTGCAATACTATTTTTATGAAACTAAAGTGATAAAATACAGTAGAGTCGCTAGAGTGAACTTTCTTACATTTTACACTTTATTTTATAACTAAGAGAACTGAGGGAAACGGCGCAACCCAGTATATCCCAGACAGCATTTTAGTGACCTCGTCGTCTTATGTTTACGGGCTGCTCTATGAGCAAGAGCCCGTGCTGGCATAAGACCAGCTTAATCTTCAACAACAACAACATATGTGGATGATACACGAAGTCGTGCATATTATAAAAACTATCCTTGGCCATTTTGTTTTGACGCTGCTATCAGGTCACTAATTTAGTTGCTGTATTAACTTAGCACATTCACAAAGAGGGTGAAAAATAATATAACGACTAGACTCTTTATATTGATTACATATACTTATATATAATCTATATTATATGTACACTATATAGATTGTTTATATATTATACATATGAAACCCATATGTATAATAGCATATATATATATGTATGTATGTATGTATACATACACACACACACACACACACACACACACACACACATATATATATATATATATATATATATATATATATATATATATATATATATATATATATATATATATATATATTTATATATATACATATGAAAGAGAGACTTTGGAAGCGTAACTCTCAGCAGATGTGAGATCATTCATCAAAGTAATATACTTTAGCTATTTTATCAAGTCGTGTTATTGTACTATTAGTAGGCTGAGTGATCATGAAATCAAATTTGCAAATTACAGATACAACAAGAAAATAAAATCCTGAAGATACATGGTATTTGTTGTGCTTATATCTACCTCGTAAGGAGCTCATCCGCTAAATTTCTCTGAAATTTACCGATTGATTTGATGTATTGCTGCCAACGTCGAAAAATTCACATTTTCTTCTAAACGTAACTCCAAATCCGTCTGACATTTCCCAGGAGGAGACTCTCGTCATTCACAAATTTTCTTCGAGATCCACTTATAACGTTTGAGATTTCCCTTGGTCAGACTGACAGAGAGATGTTGGTAGATAAGCGACACCCTTCTAAGTTCGTTGGGAAGTCGATCAGCCACAGAAAGAGAAAAACTTTTAAAAGGGATTAAGCAGAGCAAGCTCATCTGGTTGTGGTTGAATAAGGAAGGCCCATATGTTTATTGAAGACCACTGAAGGTTCTGTTGTGATGATGTTGATAGCATAATCTGACCTTGTGTCGCAATCACTCTTCATCCTTTGGTGGCCATTTCGCAATTTTTTTTAATAGGAATTCTGATATTTGGAGGGTGGTGGGTTGCGCTGATAGCCTCACTTCATCTTTTATTCGCTGAACAGATGTAGAGAAATGAATGAGAAGTGAGGCCTGTTTGATCTTATAAAAGTCAGGAAGAACTTGCATTTATGGCCAGTGAAACTCTCACGCTAAAGTACTTTTTCAGGTGAGTGACCATTTCGAGTCTTATAGTGGTTTGAAGGACTATTCGGGCCGTGGGTCGGATTAAGGCTGATGGAAGAATAGAATGATTTCAACTGCAGTTTCTGGGTTAAGGATGAAGTAGGGTTCCATTTTTAGTGCAGTACAGATACCGGTCTGGCACAGTAATATAAAGGCATTTCTGTAAATAGTTTGTAGGAGGTTAGTCTGGTATTTGTTCACAGTTTCTTTCAGTTATTTTTATTTTATCTTTGTAAAGCTACCCAAGTTGTAGCTTCCTGTGAGATTTAGCGGTCGGTTTTGGTTAAAGACCAGAGGTCTCTGTGTGTAACTCTGCGGTTCTTGAGCAAAGGATCTGGTACGTCTGAAGTCTCCAGGTGCTGTCAGCAGTCATTTAATGGTTTCTGGTCACTTACCACGAGAAAATGACTTTGAATTTGACTGCTGCACTGGAGTATGTTTTGTCAGGTCAGCTTCCTCACAGCCTTGTGCAGATGAAAATCCATCATAGCATCACTTTGCTAGAACGACGCTTAACCTTGTAAATACTTTTTTTTTTATTAATTGTTAATTCCCAACTCAGTTTTTAGAATAACTGTGATCCTGTTTTATCTCTTTTTGTTAACGAGGAGGTTATGTCAACTCTGAATTTGGAAGACATTGTCTGATGGTCTTAAACTGTAATCTAGCCCCCAATCTCTCCTATCCACTATCCTTCCCCCCAACCGCCCCTCCCTCCACACCACAAAAAAAAAAAAAAAAAAAAAAAAAAAACAGAAAAAGAAAAAAGAAAAAAAATCGCCGCAGAGACAGTCAGAACAATTGAAATCTGGTGTTCCTAAGGCTCACTTTTGTAAAGCGCAATCATGGTCAAGAAAGAGCGTGGGTGCAGTCAACTAATGTAGGACCACGGGTGAGTGGGTGCATCGCGTAGCTCTCGTTTGGTAGGTCTGTGAATCATTTCCATCTACCACTCACCACTCCACCCAGCTCTAAGTGGGTACTAGCGCATCCCTTTGCCAAGGAAAGGGGCGTAGTCCTGCATTCTACCTGAAAACTTATTGAGAAACCAGGAGGCTCATATATAATATATACGTGTATATACTATATATATATAATGTGTATATATATATATATATATATATATATATATATATATATATATATATATATATATATATATATATATATATATATATTATATATATATATATATATATATATAGTGTGTGTGTGTGTGTGTACTATATATAAAACTGTGTGCATGAGGGAGCAATCTGATTGCTCGGTGAAAGCTAACTTACGTGGAGCCGTAGATTGCCAGAACGAGTGTAGGGAAATGCAGTCCTTCAGGCAGATTCATGTAGGTTTTTGTCACTTTTCAGCACTTTCCTGGCGATTGGTACCTTTTCAATATTTCATGAATTGTTACTGGGAGATAGTGTCTTCTGGTAATAAGCACATTCTGACTTTTATTTTTAAGAATTTTATCTATGCCATTGTGACGTGGACCCTTCCGTAATGGTTTTTGATGGGAAAGTTTAATGGTTCATTAGATCTACTGTTACCATTTCAAATGTTTTAAATCCTGTATTCATTAAAAATAACACGTTTAGTTAACGTTCAGAAATAAAGGCCGTCTCTCTTATTATGAAGGCTTATAAGATTATCTGTTAGTTATTACCGTGTAAGGACCTGAACCCCATTTTGGGGGAAACTCTTAGACATTCATTCATCCCAAAATTTAACCTCCTTGACTCATCCCATTTACATCGCCACCTCCCCTCCGACCCGACACATATTTGTTTAGGGCCGTTAACATTTACTCAAAGTTTAAATGGTGCGGGGAACTAGGTACCTTCACCGTTTTTCTTGAGTGCTGGAAGACACAAGAATGAGCCTACTGCTCGTTTTTCTGAAATTGCTGAAAGGGATATTGCGCTTATACTGGCAAAGGATACAAAAATCGATCATTTTAGACTTTTTTCCTTAAAAGTACAGTAATTAGCACACTATTTTTTAATATTAAGTTTAAATTTGGTCGAAGATGCATTGATAGAATAACTTTAGCGCATATTTATTCTCATGATTATTATAGACCCGAATATATGCACCGTGCCCCAGCGAGCTTCATAAAAATGATCAGAATTAATGCCGTAAAGCACCCTTGTTAAAGTACGAATTTGTTGGACTGATAAGATATTTTGATTAGCCATCCCTAAGAGGAATAGGACGGAGATCAAAATAACCCCAGAAGATTTTTTTCACAATTCCGTGGCGCCAGGCATTCGGCCAGATAGGAAATTAACTTAATTATGTTAAGAACAAATAGGATAATCTCAGATATTTTTTCATTTGTTTCTCCATAGAGACATTCACTTACAAAAGATTCTTGATAGAGTTTCAGACAAACATCTTAGGGTTATCATAGAGAGCTGTTTTTTCATAAATATAATTCTGCAGACTGGGATGCTTTCTCTCTCTCTCTCTCTCTCTCTCTCTCTCTCTCTCTCTCTCTCTCTCTCTCTCTCTCTCTTTAAATACTTCTGGTGATGGATCTAAGGAGGCACAAACAAGGCGCTGATTAGAGTCAGCGGAGTTTTGTTTGGTACTTTAGGAAGGGTTACGAGGGTCAGGACTTCTTCAGTCTTAGCAGAGGTTGCGTTACCGGGGATGTTTGAAGGGTCACTGGCAAGTTGACTTCTCAGAGAACTTGTTATTCACCCGGCATTCCTAATTCGTCATATTCCTCGCGAGAACACTTGTGAAGCAAAGTGTTGGAAAAAAAGGGATAAATAAAAGGACAACAGCTCGGGTTAGAAATATGGGAAAGAAATCAGAATCTGGCGTCGAGAAAAAGGATTACTTGTATCTATACTCATAAGTTGTTTAGGGAGCATTAAATGTTTAATAAAATCATGTCTATATGTAAATATACATTCACGCATATATATATATTATACAAACACACACATTATATATATATATATATATATATATATATATATATATATATATATATATATATATATATATATATATATATATTATATATGTATATATACAAATATATATATATATATATATATATATATATATATATATATATAGATATACATATACATCATACATACATACATACATACATATAACAGACATACATAGCATAATATGGATAAATACATATACATATGAATACATATTATGAATCTGAACATGCATGAAAGGAAACGCCTCCCATTTTTTTGTTTTGTTTTATCTCACGACAGACTAAAAACCATTTCTTTCATAAAAGGCCGAAATTTGCCAGCAGTTAATTTGCGCCAACTCTCCTGCATAGAAGACATCTGACGTCATCACCAGCCCCTGATTATCTTTATAGGATAGTGAATCGCGTCGTTTAAAACTCCCTCCGTCCTCCTTAAGAGGCGCCTGCGCGACTCTTATCGGGTCTCGTAAACAAAGACGAGACTCAAAAACGTCCCAGAGCCAATTGGAGCCACGGACTTCATGTCCAGATCTTGGATAGCGATACTCATAGAAATGTAATTGCCAAAGCTGTGTCATGAATCTGGCTTATTAAGAATAAACCTCCTTTTGCATAAACCAGGGCTCTAACTTTTATAGCCTCACTGGTTTGGAGAGAGGTTAATTCGATCAGTGAGAATGGGCTTGTGAGGGGAATTTGCAGTGTTTTTTGTGAGAGAAAAACACTAGCCACAGTCTCTCAAGTTTTGATCTAGTTTATAGATTTTTCTTCCTATTATGTGAATTTTTACGTTAGATTTAGCGGCTTTAATTAGGATGACAGGTGTGACAGAGGATTATATGCATTAAATTACAATATTAAAATCAGAGTGGTCGCATTTGAAATTTTTAATCTTATTTCAGCTCTCTTTTTACGAGGATTTCAACTGCGACCTGAATTAGAAACAACAATAGACAGTGACTCTAACCATGCGGCAGAAGAACTTATCAGTTATAATTATCTTTGGGTGTACGTAAGCTATGTATCTAATATAAATATAAATATATATATATATATATATATTAATATATATATATGTACGAGTATAAATATGTATATATGTATTGCATATATATATTTTACATACATATATATATACACATATGCATGTAGGTACATATGTACATTATATATATGTATATATCTTATATATATATATATATATATATATATATATATATATATATATATATATATATATATATATATATATATATATGGTATCAGAACGAGTAGACGTCATGTACTGGTCACGAAAAAGGGTATAAATTTACCCCACTTACACGTATTACATAGTAGCTGTGATGGTGAAGTTGTCTTTACCAGCTCTAGTAATTGTAGCTGAATTCGACAGACATAGGTATGTATGAGGAAGAATAGACTGATACATGTCTTATCGACCAGGTAACTATCGTTACATTGTTCCGTTACCCAGTACTCCACATAGTCTCGTCTGGGCTTCTGGACAACTTCATTCGCTTCTTAATTCGGATCCAGGGTCAGTAGTGATAAGCGTTTCCAAAGTGTGAAGAAATTGAAAAGTTAAGAGGGCAATGTGGTTATTAAAAATTACATATATATATATATATATATATATATATATATATATATATATATACATATATATATATATATATATACATATATATACATGTATTATATATATATATATATATATATATATATATATATTATATATACATATATATATATATATATATATATATATATATATATATATATATATATATATATATATATATATATATATATATATATATATTCTTATAATGTAAGTTTGGAATGCAATTATAATTGTGGTAATATGATTAATTCACCTCAGAACCTGTGTATCATGTTATGAAATGTATGTTTTTTGGTGCTCAGATTCCCAAATTTAAAGATAACATGTGTTAAGTGGTCCCACTTTTCATTTTGAGGTAACATAAGACAGAGAGAGTGAAAGCTCATAAGCCTTTTGAAGAGGATTGTTGTCACACTGAGAATGTCTTAGCTAAGCTGATTTCTTTATCAGCGCAAACACGTGCGTAAGACCTCCCAGGCCGCACTGTTATTCAACCCCTTGAAAATAGATGAGTTAAGCTAATTTTTTATCGTCCAGATCGGGCCTGTAACGGAACAAGGGGCCATGTTCTTTCTGCTCAATACTCCTATAGAGATGACGTAATATTTTTTTCGTCTCGGATGGTACACTCGACTAGACACCCATTCCCCTGATACGTATAGTTACGTATATAAAAGATTCATTCGCTTTTGAGACATAACGGCGTGCGTTAGAGAGTTTAACATTGCTCTCTCTCTCTCTCTCTCAAAATCTCTCTCTCTCTTGCTCGCTCGGTTGCAAGGCTGTTTCAGTAACTTAACATAGCTCACATTAATTTTGTATTTGAGAAGGTCACTCAGTAACTGTCTTAATGTATGTGTTGTTTGTGGAATCTTAACATAGTATTATTTCTATTAGTTTTGTGAAGGCGCCCACGAAAGTGTGAAATTGTGACAGGCCTTTTGATTGGAGTTGCAACTGTGTATAAGGTATTTTATAAATGTTTTTGAAGTGCACTTCGAGGTTTTATCATTTTTAAACACATTTATCTTTTGCTTTGTTCTTTTGACATATCCAATTTTATATGCTTAATGTTTGTACTGTCAATGCTTTAATTGTTTTCGTATTATGCATTATGTTTTTGCATTGTCTTTATTTTGTTTAATTAGTTTGAATAATATTCTATTGTGTAATTGTTGGAATTTAACACTTGCAAGTTAATTTGTAACTAATTGAATTTCATTTCAAAGTTAATCATTGCTTTATGATTTAATTTAATTAATTTTCTTGATGAACTTTGATTTAATTTTGCTTAGTAATTAATTCAAGAATTAATTAAACTTTTGTCTTCAAATAATAACAATTTCCCTGAGATTGTGAATTTCACTTATAAATCTTGAATTTAGAAATAAAATTTTGTATTTAAAGTTTATATGAGTATATCATTTTAACCATCAGTATTGCATTTTATTTTGTTTAGGTAGAAATATAGTGATAATTGCGACGTTTCCCACAAATAAAACAAAATCAGGAAAATACTTAGGATTACTCACACCTATTTTAATGAACTTAGACTGATTGTTATCTTGACTGTTCAGTTAAAAAAAAGGGGGATCACTATTACCTTTAGAGTATTCAGTTGTTTAGTATTTGTGATGAAGGGTCAGGTGTCTGGCTGTAGTGAGGTAAGTAATAACCAGGTACTTGAACAAACTGTGCCCTAAGTACAAAGGGTGTCCCAGACCCAGGAATAAAAGGGTCTCTTGTACTAGCAAGTACAAATGGTAAGTGTAGTAACCAGATACTTGGCAATTTGGGTTAACAAATATTAATGGTGTCCAGACACAGATCTTTGACTACTTCGTGCACCAAGTATTAATGGTATCCAGACCCAGATACTCTTGGCCACTTCGTCACAATATATATAATAATAATTATATATATATATATATATATATATATATATATATATACATATATATATATATGTGTGTGTGTGTGTGTGTGTATGTTTATGTACATATGTATATATATATATATATATATATATATATATATATATATATATATTGTGACGAAGTGGCCAAGAGTATCTGGGTCTGGATACCATTAATATATATATATATATATATATATATATATATATATATATATATATATATATATATATATATTATACTGAATTTGACTGAAGCTGATTCTCGGTCTCTCTGACATTAGTTTGTGTAGCCAGGCATGTCTCGATCTCGCTACTATAAAACGATCGTCACTGAATGCTTGTGAATTCAGCAAATTACTTTCTCCGTTACTATAGTGTGGACAGAGAGAGAGAGAGAGAGAGAGAGAGAGAGAGAGAGAGAGAGAGACGAGAGAAGAGAGAGAGAGAGAGAGGAGTTGTCTTGGTAACAGGTATGTTAATCTTTGCATCCATTTTATATTGAAATAGATGCGGATCCTTTCATGAAACGTCACTGTGTATGTCTGTTTGTATGTGCCATTTAGAGATCTTCGTCCGTTGTCTGCTTTCTTATCATTTCTCCGCTTAGCCTCACAACATGAAAAGGAAGGTGAAGCGGCCTCTTCAGAATTCATAAAAATGATTATGAATACTTTCAGGCAAAATATTGCATTTTCTGGTGATAGAAGTTCACTCTCGACGTGTTTCGGAAGTCACGTAAAGCCGTTGGTCCCGTTTCTGAATAACCACTGGTTCCATGCAACGTAAAAACACCATACAAACAAACAAAATATTGCATGAAACCCAGAAAAAAGTATCATATGTCTCTTAACCTTGCTATAGGCGTTAGTTTTAAATGCTAATAACATGTTTTTATCTTAACGTTTGACTTAAAAACTGCAATAACAATCGACTCGTGTGCAATGCCTCGCTGAAGCTGAATCAGAGGTCCTTTATTCCTCACACCATGGACTGTGGAACAGTCTTCCTGAGGATGTGTCATGGAACCTGAAAAATTCAAGCGAAGATGCAATTCATTGCTACCAATTTTTCCGGTGTTGCACCGACATTTTTTGTTTTTGTTTATAAATTAGTTAAATTATGTTTTTCTTGTCTAATAACTGGTCTCTTCGTTAAATATTTATTAATTTCTGTTATTTCTTTTTAATGAACGCCATATCCTTTGGAAGATTGAATTGAAAGTCAATGGCCCCTGTGGACTTGTTCCGAGCGAATAGTGTCAATCCTCTGAATAATAATAATAATAATAATAATAATAATAATAATAATAACTAGCCGGCCTGGCGGCGGGCAACTGTAGTCCGGCATTGTTTAAACCGTAATATCATCGTTATTTTAGATCGTAGAAGAAAAGTAAGAGCGTAGAGGAATCCTCGTGAAAAGCTCTCTCAGAATAATGCTTTATTTTTTTCTCTACAACTAATATTAAAAAAGTTAGGATGGCCGGATATTCGGATCAAAATGACAACCGGTTAAAAACCATCCCCTAATATCATCGTTCTTTTTCATTGCAGAAGAAAAGTAAAAGCATATTCTGAATCCTCGTGAAAAGTTCTATTGGAATAATGTTTTTTTCTTTACGAACAATAATAAAGAAGTTAGCATGGCCGGATATTATCCGGATCAAAACGTCACCCGGTTAAAAACCATCCCCCATAAAATCTACATTTATGGTCCGACTTTGGTTCAATTTGGCCCAGTAATTTCGCCGTCGTAGAGGGCATACACACACAAATACATCCATACATACATAGTCCGACCGACAGTTTTATATGTAAGATAATAATAATGATAACTTCTTCTCGCTAATGATTTTATCTTTCTACTTCGCCTCCCTCACGTCTTTTAATACTTCATCTTTGAAGGAAAACACTGCATTATTCCTCAGGGCAACTCCAAGGCAGAGAGAAAAATACCGTCTTTTTCGTAAGTAACTTGCTTTAGAAAAGCTGTGTCCCGCTTCCGTGCAGTTTCATCTGAAGAGAGAAGCTGTCTACGTTCTTCATACACTGCGCATTTCCTTCTGAATTGTTCACTTTACACCTCAAGTTATCCAGCTCTTGTATGAGAGCATTTCCCACGGTCAACAGCAGGTCATTAACAACCTCCGACCGGTCACGTTATAGATCTAATTTCGGACTCTGCCTGCGTCCATACGACACCAATTGATATTGGCGTCATGTCTGATCCATTATTTTCAAAGTCTAATTATCCAGTGGTGGCAGACTCGCATCCTGGACCTACCACGCTATAAATATTTGCGAGAGGAAGTTTCGGTCAATGAATATTCAACACAGATGTTGAGAGAAACCATTCATCGACTTTTCGATGTAGCATCCCGCCGAGAGACTTGCTAATGCTTCTCTTTGCTTTGTCTTCGTTTACATGCGCTGTTGACACACAGAGAATTCTTCATGACGAAAACATGAACAGTTATATAAGAAAAAGTATTTGTAATATCCTGGATTTGGCTTACTGTATCAGGCACCACGCATAGCTTCAAATTCGATTGTGTTAATCATCAAGAGTTTGTCGATCGTTTTAGTATTTGCACTTATTTGACGCATTTTGCAACCTGATGGTTTCTTCGGGTCGGAAAAATATTGTTTTAACTTTTCTCCATAGTGGGTTAGACCTGGACAGCTACTTTTTCTGGGCACAGGCTCGAGTCCTAGCGTGATTTACACCCTTCCATTCCCAAAACTAGGAAGAGTCTTTTAGTGTAAAAAAAAAAAAAAAAGTACCCAAAATATCAACGCTGGAATCGCCCCACTTTCTGAGGTAACGCGCATTGGTCGACTTAGCTGAGTACGATACCAGTGGCAGCTGGAAACCAAGAAAAATGGCGTGGGCTAATATTCACGGTGAAAGACTTATTACGAATCGTAAGGGGCTGTGTTTTCGGTACCACCCCCAACTAGGGAAAAAATCACACACACACATGTATATATATATATATATATATATATATATATATATATATATATATTATATATATATATATATATATACAGATATATGCCACGAAGGAAAAATAAACGAATGAGGATCTGCAAGATCTTTCGACGTTAAACGTCCTTTACTGAGCTGAGACGTCTCTGCTCAGTAAAGGACGTTTAACGTCGAAAGATCTTGCAGATCCTCATTCGTTTATTTTTCCTTCGTGGCATATATCTTTATTTATGGATTTATCACGTTCCTAACTTTCGTGATTCAGTTATACATATATATATATACATGTGTGTGTATGTGTGTGTTTGTGTGCGCGCACAAGTACGTAGCAAGAAAGGTAGTTTGTCAGATGCAGAGAATGAGTTACCTATGGAATGTATCAATGGGTTGTTGAAATTAGTACAAGTTATGGAAGTGAACACATCCTGAAGGATGGGAGAGACCTGAATTGTCTGATGAAGAAGCCAAGGAGAGAAGTATGAAGGACTTTTGAGCCGGAGGCCAAGAGGCAGAGAAGGTCTGCTTAATTCCCCCTGAATCCCCCCGAGTAGGAGGAGTTTTGTCTACCTCGTTACTGCGTCAGCAGATGAGTTGCAGTAAAGAAAACGACCTGTTCGGTACCTCTAATATTTCATCGTCTACGTAGTTACCCCGGGTGGGAGATGACGCCACCCATGACCCAGTTGTTAATATTGTTTCCCTTGGCCTTAGTTGAGCCTACACTCTTATGTAAGTGGAGTGTGTGTGGATACGGCGAGTAAAGAAAAATATCTTGAAGCTGCTGAGGTGAACTGATTTGGAAGTATGTGGAGCTTAATATTTTAAAAGAACTGAAACTGTGAATAATGTGAAGTTAGCTTAAGTGAACCTACCAGGGTATATTTAAATGGTTTAGTCAGTAGGAAAGTATGGAAGGCAGTAGGTCAGTAGAAAAAGAGTGTAATTCAGGGTAGTCGAAGAAAGGAAGTGAGGAAAACGTAGAAAGTCGGATAGATGGTATGAAAGAGGTACTGGAAACGAAGGTCCTTAATTTATATAAAAGAATTCAGTGTGTGCAAGATAAGGTGAATGGGTGTAGGGGTGTTTGACATGAACCGGTTCATGCTTTTCTTTATAGGGCATTTCTCTTCTTCTTCCCAGCTTTATCACTTAATCGGGGTCGCATTTCTCTGTTCTGCAAATAAAGTATAGATTTGGCAGTGGACGAGTTTAGTCAGTTTCTCAGGACGATTACTTCTGTTGGGGGAGATGGTTATATATACGTACATATATGTGCATGTATGTTTGTATGTATGTATGTATGTATGTATGTATGTATGTATGTATGTATGTATACATAGATCTTTATTAGTTGCGACTATTTTCGGAGATTTATATTCCTCCATCGTCGGGCAGTCTGTAATGGCATACATGTTACATTTAAAATCAACGAAGTAATAAAGTGAAGTAAAATGACGTATTACAAGATATAAGAACCTAAAAGTGCAGCCAAATCTTAAAATATAGATATATAAATAAATACAGTGTTTGTTGTCAAAATGAGTAGAAAGTAAGTCTAAAAACTCAGCAATTCAACAGATCTTTCATTATTACAAAGAGAGGGTTTGTCTATGTCTTAGAGGTAGCTGGCCTTATGCCAGCACAGGCTCTTGCTCCTAGAGCAGCCCGTAAAGAGCGTTTGTCTATTAGAGTATGTACATATCAACTCAACCAGTCCGAGCTCCATTTCGTTGGCCTCGTGTCCTGCAAGTAAGGACTGAAAAAGAATCATAGAATGGTCGTATTCTTCAGAGTGTTGACAAAAGAGCGCTAAATGATGATTTGCTTAATGGCCTATTCGTCCTAACAGATCTTATTTGATTTTCCGATGTACTTTGCCCTACAGCAATGACACTTGTACTTATAAACAATAGACGGCTGCAGAATATTTGCAGTGTAGATTTTGACTTAAGTAGCACTCCGAATGTTTATTTACAGGTAGAATTCATGCAATAATTTTGTTAACCTTTTCTTTACACTGAAGGGCATATTTCCAACAAACGCGATTGGAAAGTACAGAACTGCTCTGTTGACAGTGACAGGTGACAGTTGCAGGCTTTAGTAGTAAAAGTTTTTGAAGATACTTTCCTATATACGCATTCCTAAGATTTGTGTCGAAGTCATTGAAATATAAACACGGTTTTATGAACTTAAACTCCTAAGTCCATACTAACATAATCTGAACATTTATTAAAAGCTCTTGATGTTAAGGTCGTAACCGAATTTCACTTAAACTGAACAGGAATAAATGAAGAATATCTTTTATTAGTTACGAAACTGTTCGTAACTAATAAAAGATATTCTTCATTCAAGTCCTGGTTTTAATATTTATTATTCATCGCCGATTTGCACGGAACTCTTCTATTACTGATATATATGTTTATATACGTATAATGTTTATTTATATGTATTTATGCATTTCTATATATTTATACATATATATATATATAATATATATATATATATATATATATATATATATATATATATATATAAATATATATATATATATATATATATATATATATATATATATATATATATATATATATATATATATATATATATATATATATATATATATATATATATATATATATATATGTATGTATATATATATGTATATATATTCATAAATATAAATATATATGTATATATACATACATTTTATATATATATATATATATATATATATATATATATATTCATCGGAGAGATTAGTTTAGCGCTCCATCCTACCCATAAAACCAGGTAGAACCGTCAAGCAGAATACGAAATAGCAGCCTTAGATGCAATCTCCATTCATATGGAGCCAGGCAAACATTCGGTCCAGAAATTCTAATGAGCGTCATGAGGTGACCTTTTGAACTTCGCTCTCTGGCGAAGATGTGCTGTGGAATACCTTTTCATGAGTTACCGGGCGGTCTCAGGCATTCAAGTATTGTTGTGCTGCGTTTTACTCAATTCTGTTTCGCGTTATTGGTCTGGTACATTTGCAACATTAATTGCGTATATATACACATGGATATATATATATATATATATATATATATATATAGTATATATATATATATAATATATATATATATATATATATATATATATACATATATATATATATATATATATATATATATATATATATATATATATATATATATATATATTTGAATCTTCGGATCGTTTCGCTATTAACAATTCTTATATCATTATCGTTCCCTTTCTTACGAAAAATGAGAAATGTCCATTGTTTTAAGTAAAACAAAGAAAGGAGTAAAGCTATTTTCCGATTTCATAAGTCGAATGTTGGTTCAAACTACCGAGTCTTTCAGAGAGAGAGAGAGAGAGAGTCATAAGATTCTGACTTGCTGCTTTCTCATTCGTAACTGTGGTTAATTGTGATTAATTATAATTTTGTCGACAGCCTTTTGTTATGATGATTTTAGAATACATAATTTTTTGTATTCATAATTTACTTCCCAAAATTACTGATTTACAAGTAATTTTCCCTTCTAATAATAATTAAGTTTTCATTGTTGAGATTCGTGTTTTTTGTAATGTTCCTTGTTCATCAATCAGTTTTATTGGAGGTTCCTTGTTCGGCTTTCATTTATTTTTTACCCTCTATTTCATCTTTGGATTTTTTTCCCTGTTTAAAATTCATTATATAAAATGCCTATCTAGGGTTTATTCCTTCCTTTTTACCAATAATTTATCTTATTTCAGTTATTTCTATGCCCAAAATTATATATATATATATATATATATATATATATATATATATATATATATATACGTATAGATTTTGAGATTTAATTTGTATTGATATGCCATTTCCATAAATCATTTTAATTGTCCTTATTCTCATCCTAAATTTTAAATGTTCATAATATTTTGGCCATTCTGTTTCCATTTCTCTGATTAATTTAATTTGGTTTTCTTAATTTCTTTCATTCAGTTGATTGCATTTACAATTGTTCACAGCCATGCTTACTTAACTTTAGCTATTTACCGTATATTTACATAGGTTTCATACTGATGTTTAATTTGAGTTCGAGTTTTTTGTTATAGTTATATACTGCGGTTAACGATTTCTTTTCCATTAATTTTTCATGTGTGATATGGGTTCGATCATCAACCCTCTTATTTTATAATTCATTTTACTTGTTTTTTGTACAAATGTTACATTTCTATTTCATATCAAGATTTAATTTTAAAATTCAATTTCATGCCCATTGTGTATTTTACTTTAGTTCCCCTTTCATGTTCATAATTCAATTTTCATCTTTTTTTTTTCTTGTTCATAAATAATTCCATTTTTATCTCGAATTTTAATTTCCATAAGATAATCTTTACCGGCATTTTTCATAGGTGTGACTAATGTAAAGTTCATTTTCATTCATTTCTTAACCTATATGCATTTTTATTTCGATGATTTTTCAAGTTCATAAATGATGTTTTTCATGGCCATAATGTAGATTCATTTCCATCCATTATTTTATCCATGACTAATCTTACTTTCCTTACTTTTTATAACCAGACCTAGTTTTTTATTTTCTCCCATATTTATGCCCATAATTAGTTTCGTACATTTTCATGTCCATATATAATGGCATATTCAGTCACTTTTCACGTTCATAATTAACATATACTTCCCCTGAACCCTTTTTGATGTCCATGACTATACTCTGTTTTTTTCCATCTGTCCACCCGTCTGTGGTGTTTGCGTATGGTAGCACTGCTTCCCAGGCTTTAGATAGTTACTCTGTGTAAGTGTAAGTTTTAGGTAAATAAAAGGATATCTGGGTGTACATTTGCAACTGAAAAGTGTTTTAATAATTTACTGTGTGCGAATTACAACGTTAATATTCGAAATAGGATATGGTTATTATTGTTGAAAGTAAGCTGAATGTAACTATCTAAATCCCGGGACGCAGTGTTACCATACCCAAACACCACAGGCTGGTGGACAGATGGAAAAAAACCGACTATAGTGTTTTGTATCCCTTCCAGGTGCGTAGCTAATCATTTCTATTTCGTTGTCTATATTGAGTTTTCGCAACCATTATTACTGGGATTCATTTTCCAGTCCTTGTTCATTAGTATTACTTTTATTTTTCATGTAGGTAATATTGATTTTTACGCCCTTTCATGCCCACTATATTACTTTTCATTCCATTCTCACGTCCATAAATCACAGTTTAGTTTCGGTCTTTTTCACTTCCATAGCAAAATTAATCTTAATAGTACTTTAATCAGTATTAAAATTTATCCAATTTCATGCTCATTGAGAATCTTTAATATAATTCTTTTTTCTTGTCCTTAACTAAATATGTTTTCATCTCTTATTTGTGTGACCACGTTTTATCTTGGCTATTACTTTTGTTATTATATTTCCATTTTATCTCCATAATGTTATTTTTCACATGTCCGAATTAAACGTCTGCATTTCTTTAGTGTCCATAATTCATCTTACTTTAATTCTTTTTCATGTCGATTAATTTATCTTTATCCCTTCATTTACTTTGAGGATATTTCTTTCTTATATTTGAATTTTATATCGCTGTACTTTCCGTGTCCCTGACTAATTTTGAATTCCTTTCTGTGTGAAGCCCTTTTTCATGTTCCGTAATTCATTTTGAAATCTTTTATGGTTGCAGTCCCTTGCGTTTTCATTGATTTTTCCTGTCCATGTTAATTTCATTTTCATTCCTTAGTGTAAAGATTCTATTTTCATTCATGTTTATATCCACAAGTAATTTTAGTTTCATTTACTTCACGCTCATTATTCATTCTATCTTTTTTGTCTCGTTCAGGACTCTATCTTGTGGCCAGTCCTTTATTTTTCAGTTCCCCCTTCATTCATTCCCGTTTCATATCCTTTATTCGCTTTTGATTTCTTTTCAGTGTTTTTGATTCATCGAGTGAATCTTTTGCGCCAACGCACCCGTTTTAGTTGTCCTTCTTTTTCAAAGGCCACCTCTCATTCAATTTAGTGCACTTTCTCTTGAGCCTTCCTAAAGTCCATAAAAGTCCATCATTGATATTTCACGTTACATGTCCATCATGTACCTGCATTTGACTATGCTTCCAGTTGTCACAATTTTTTTTCTCTTATTAGTGAATTTAAAGTGTTCATAATTCATTTGTTTCGTCCTTCATGACAAAATCATTTTATTTTCATTCTTTGCCAGTCCTTAATCACTTTTATTTAGATAAATTGACATATACTAATTTTTTTTATTTTAATTTTTTGTCCACAGAACTCATTCATTCCCTATTCGTTGTCTACAACTCTGGATATTTTCGTGAATTTCTCGAGTACTTTAATATCATCACCTTAACTTTCCATGTTAATGATTAAGGAAAGAAACTTACCGTAATTAACATAATTCTCTCGTTAATCCGCATAATTAATGACATTTATTGATACATTTTTATTCGTATATTGATTCATGTACCATAGTCTTCAATCAAGTTCCATGAAAGGCTATTTACTCTGATCGTTCTTGATCCTAATGGTATTCGTACCAATCTTTTTGAACTCTTATTGCCTTCTATAAACCTGATATGTGACAAATGATTTCCTATATTGTTCAAAAATTTTGAACTTTTGACTAATGCACTCGGATTTGTCGGTTCCGTGACCGCCATTTCCCCTTTTCAGCCTCGCTTTGGAACTCTCATCCTCCTTCTTCGTTCTCTTGAGGGTTGGGTCTTTCGCCTCCTCCAGGTTATATTATTTCACTTTTCTGCTTTTGAAGGCAATTGATATTTCTCTTGTATGGTCCTCTCTTAAGGACTGTTTTGTGATCATTCCATATAACATAACAAAGGTTTAGGTTTATCTCTTTCCTTTTTTTAGTATATATATATATATATATATATATATATATATATATATATATATTATATATATATATATAAATCCAACGTTATTCATCCTTCACTAACTGGACTCGTCAAGCGGGCTTAATTTACCATCTTGTACTTTACTAACGTAAAAAGGATGGTAGTTTTCGCTTTCCTTTCGAAACCGTGTATTTCATCTACATATTTCCCGTGGAGGGGCATTACTGAAGTTTCTCTGCTGCGTCCCTTCTGCCCGATAGCTGCAACTTTTTCCATTCCTTTTACTGTACCTCCGTTCATATTATCTTTCTTCCATCTGACTTTCCACCCTCCCGAACAATTGTTTCCCTGTGTAACTGAGAGGTTTTTCTGTTACATCTTTCAACCCTTCTTACTGTTCATTTCCCTTTTAGCGCTGAATGACTTTATAGATCCCAGCACTTGGCCTTTAGCCTACGTTTCCTGATATCTATTATTCTCATTCGTCTACATTTCTCTCCATTACTCAAAAATCAAACTTTCACCATCAGAAATCCACATGAATATCCAAACCTTTGTTTTTTTGAAGTTATCTATTGTCAGCAAAGGGATTGCGCTTGTCAAAAAAAAAAAAAAAAAGATATTAAAACCCCCTTATGAAAAAAAAAAAAAATGGATGGACAAAGAAACCAAAGATTTACAACAGAGTTTTTTGAGATCATTTATTCAAGAGAAAACATACTGTTTGTGTCTACGACACTTGTGTAGGCTAAGGTACAAACAACATGAATGACGTCACGGTTGTTACACACCTAGGACGCTTACACGGGCGGCGCTGCTGTTTTCGGGGTGGGGGCTGCTACGGGCTCGGCCCTCCTGAAGGGGCCACAGGCCGGGCCCGTCCACACCGCACAGCTCGGCCCGCGCCTCTTTGTACACTTGTTGGCGGCACCTGTACGTACACAAACACACAGTGACCTTGGTGTACACCCGGGCAGGTGTACTACACTCCCACAACTCCACGGCTTCTAGACTTTACAAACAAAACAACATACAGTACACAATTGGTGGGAGTGAAGAGCTTGTGGAGGGTGTGGGGTGAGGAGGAGGAGGAGGAGGAGGAGGAGGAGGAAAGAAAGGTCATAAAGAAAGTAGGAGGAGGGAGGAAAAAGAGGAAGTGACGAGGAAAGGGAGGGATGGAGGGAGGGGGGAGGATGAGGAGGGGGAGGAGGCCTGGGCGAATGCACCGTGACTGCGTGTTATTACTTTCAGACCTCAATCTTCTACAGGATTTCAACTGAATGTTTTGGACTACCTGCATCCCACAAATTGATATTGCCTGACCATACACCAACTCTGTCATTGCATTATATACAAAAGTGGAATTTCCTTGGAAAATGAATTGAAAGGGAAAGAGAATGTCTTTTCTTTGCAATTTGTTAAGTACAATTATTTCTCAGTTAGTTCGTGATTTAATTTCAATGAAAAGATCCACTGGTTACTTTGTTTAATGATGAGTGATGGAACTCCAGAGTTTGTACGCGTCAGAAAAACACGGAGATATTTTGAAGGAATCGGGTAGGTTAAGACTTGACCGAAGGATATTGTTGTAGGATCTTCTTTGGAAAACAACCGGAACCACCTTCACACAGCAGGTGAACTGAACTGGTCGGCAGCTATTCTGCCCAATGCTGTGCTGTGCGAATTGAGGCTGTCCACAGCTCATTATCATTTCCTTACTTTTTTTTTTTTGATTCTCGATATGTCGTCGTCATAGAATTTATAGCAATTTGTATAATATGTATTATAAGGTTCTATACAGATACTACGTATCATGAAGCGTCAATGGATTCATTTTAGAAAAGAATAATGAACAAAAATAATGATCTGGGTTTCTCAAGATAATGATGGGTTGGTCATTTTAAAAATAAGCGACAGTCCCACACTCCGCGAAACAGGAAGGGGGCAGACGTCTCTCTCTCTCTCTCTCTCTCTCTCTCTCTCTCTCGTCCTCTCTCTCTCTCTCTCTCTCTCTCTCTCTCAAACCGGGACAATAGGCTAGAATCCTTTCTGGGCCCGAAGCTCACTCACTCCCCGCCTCCCCCCTGTCCTCATCCACGCCACTCACAACCAGCAGTGTCGGAGGCGAGCCTTCTCAAATCTCTTCGACTGACATTCCATTGAAAAAGGGCACAAACGGAACAAACAAACAAACAAAAAAATATGGGCGAACATAATCGGCGGGTCTCAGTAAATTTGGTGGAAATTGCAACATGAGTTTGGGCGTGGCACGAGGAAAAGAGGGTCAGCCTACTGGGGGGGTTGAAGTGTGGGCACACTGCAAGCAGATCTCAAGACTGCTTCTTCTTCTCCATTTGTTTTCTGTACAAGTGGGGGGCGCCGCCACCACCCAGCCGCCCCAACCCGAGTAAAAAACTTACAGGCTAATATATACAAAATATACACGGCTACAACTACAGCCTTTTGGAGTGGTGGTTGCACCCCGGGGTCTATAGTTATCACATATACAAGAACAGGTAGCGAAAAATGTATTACTTCTGTACACACACGTTTATAAAGTGTCATCACTGGCGCTGTGTCAACATCCCTCCACGGCAGATGAATTGTTACTACTCATCATCTTCTCTTGACGTCTTCGTTTTCCTCGAGGCAGTCGAGACTTTGAAAGAGTCATTCTCCAATCCAATTTCCGTCAGCTTCTCTCTTCCTGTGTTTCTTTTGAAGTACTTTCCAAGCAATCTAGATACTGCCAGATCGTCTCTCTCTTGGCAACGGATATTTCCCGTTTCCTTCTATTTGGTGCAACGTCACCTATCACCTGTCTTAAACACAAATACTTCTTTATATATTAAACTCTCTGGTGTACCGTCCAGTCTGTTTGAATCTTGCATTTTATCACCTACCATATAAAGTCATCAGTTCCCCCACAGTTTCACCAGCACTGTCATCCGTTTTCTTTGAAAGGTTACGTATGACAAAGGATGTACGTAGTAGTCTCGGGTGTCAGTGTGTCACCACTAGTTATCATACTCATCATCATCGTCATCATCATCTTTATTATTACTAATGAAAAGATTTCTACTGGTGTGAGCTCCCGCAGAGGACCCGTTGGCCGAATGTCTCTCTCTTTAGCCTGGCTCCACTTGAGGCCTCCTCATCCTCCAGGTATCCCACAGCCGGGGTAGTCCTGCCACGCCGTCCATACTCTCGCTGCGCTGATGCTCGTGTAGTATGGCTGGGAGGAACCCTGACGACGACGACGACGACGACGCTGCTGACGAAGGCACCGCCGCGCTCTTGCCACGCATCGTTGTGGGGATAAGGTGAGCTCTGGCACTATGTGTAGGGGTGCGTAGTGTGATGGGTGGTTGTGGTGATGTGGGCGGTGGGGGTGGGTGGTTGGTCATGGAGGGCGTTGATTGTGCGGTTCATCACCGGAATGCGCCGCTCAGCGTCGGCATCTGGAAAGAGGTGACAGGCGGAGTGTGATTATGCGCAGGGGACTGCCCGTGCCCGACGTTCGAGAGGGCGTGACCAGGTGAAGAGAGGGTATGGGCGGCGGAAGTGAGGACGTGTGAGGCCCCTGTGGTGGGCACGTTCCCTGCGGTTAGGGAGGGATTCGCGCCCATAGCCGCCTGTCACATGCTGCCCATGTAGGGCCAGTTAAAGGTAGACCCAGACAGCAACATGTCCCTGTGGAAGAAAAGGAAACGCCTCCGTTAGATAAACTCCTCTGAAATGAAATACATCTTAATCATACGGAATAATAGTGATCATAAAAATGGCTACAACAACAGTGATAGTAATTAGAATAGCAATATCAACCAGAACAACGAGAGTTTCATTTGAACAGAATTCAGTGACAAATGCCACACTCCACGGGTAACGAATATCATATTTCACTTACATTGACTCATTTCACGCAAAATCTAGTTCATATAAAATGCAATGGTAGTTGAAAATATATCATGAAAATACTTGAGGTTTCGTTTTAACAACTGCCGCTCTCATTCAGAAGGGAACACAATCCTTTCACAACTGACTGATTGACTGACTGACTGACTGATTACTTGGTGCAAAATGGCGACGCAACTGACTGCAGCATTACTTATTTACAGCACGTATATAACAGCGTCAATTACTCCACTCATAAAAAAAAGGATAAAAGTCAAAGGCCTTGAATACTACTACTTCAGTTTCCCCAACTGGGATCGAAACACTCTCGTGAGACTTGCCTGATAAGAGTCTCTATCGGCGTCTTCCCAACGAGTCTGACGAAGAAGAGCTGCTCGATGACGGAGGAGGAGACGGTGCGCAGCGACGGCAGGCGCAGAAGCAGCTTTCCGAACCTGGTCGGTTGGTTGGGGTACTGGGTCCTGCAGTACTCCTCCAGCGCACACTGCGACTTCTCCTGCAGTCCCTCTATGTGAGCGAGGTCGCTCAGGCCGCACGCATCTGCAACACAAGGGAAGGAAGTCAGTCTCCGAAGACGCTCAGACAATTGACTGGACAAAATAAATGAGATGAAAAAAGAAAAGCGCATTTAAAAATTATCTCAGTAACTAATGCAGATCTATATCTTTTTTTTTTAATTCTACCGAAAGGTTAAAGTAAAATTAGTATTCTTTAATTCTTATTTACAGAAACTTAATAGAAGATTAATCTTAATAAAACACAAATCACAAAATTCTAAATAAATAAAAAATTCTAAATAGATAACAACAATGCTGTAAATACAGACGTAATCATAGACAACACAGCCACGGCATCATACCAAAGAAACCTACAGAAACAATAACAGATCTGTCTCTGTTACTCTCCCTCCGATGTTTTTTTTTTTTTTTTTTTTTTGGGGGGGGGGGCAGACCAAATGGCTACGAAAATGTAACGGAAAAGACACAAAGACAAAGGGAACAGAGGAGGAGAAGAAGACAGACGAACGGGGAGAGAGCATTTGGGGCCATCCGTCTTTCAGTCTCATCACGAGCAGACGACACCTCCGGAAGTCCTCTCTTGGTCCACAATACTGAGTGCTAAGAGTTTCTGCCTCCCCTTTATTAACTTCTTGCGTCTCTCCCTCACGCACAGACCGGAGATGAAGCAGTAGAAGGCATGAGAGGCTCCTACATACAAAAACGCCTACTAGTCTGAGACAAACTAACAGACGCAAACGTGCTCACAGACATGGTCGCGCATTTGCACTGTACTGGATACTGTAAAGTCTGTTCTTGTACAAACACGCACAGAGCAAAGCAAGCACACATTATACAGAACAGTATTGTACGCCATATAATTATACAATGGATGCCGAACAAAAGAAGAAAATAAGCAATTTACTAAAACGATCTCGATCTCGGATTAAACTGTCCACCTATTTTAGATCTACATAACTCTGGATTATTTAGAGTTCCGGTCGACGAGTTGGACGATCCAACTTCCCACGCGTCAACGCACCCCCGCTGCGACCACAGCAGCAGCAGCAGGAGCGTCCTTGCAATCTGCCGTCACCATTTGCAAAAGAGCGAGCAACGTCGTCTCGACGTGTGCACACGAACGACCGCCTCTCAGGTCATCTTGAACGCGTGACGTGTTGAAAACATCTCCCGTAAATATGGCGAGCGCGAAATGCTGATATTTTATCGGTCGCCTGTAAAACATGGCCAGGGGAAAGAGCGTAAGATTCGAGATTGGAAATTCTGATACGGAGGTTCTTCTGTCAAGATAACGAAAAAGAACAAGAAATTACATACGCAAGTATTTGCGGTAGTGGCCACGGACAAGATGGAGAAACGCTGTTCCAAAAGTGTCACAGTGTAAAGCGAACTCCACTTGACATCTCGAGTAGGAGCGTTGTTTGTTGAAAGCATGAAAAGGATTTTTTTTTTTATCGTCTCCTTTTATTTCACAATATTCTTTTTCTGGGAAAATGATCCTACGCTATCATCAGTTTAGTCAAATCGTCACGAACAATTCCTTCTGGATGACATTCTTTTTTTCTCAGGACATTTCATATTTCCCATGTGGCTCAAATTTCATCTATAAGAAACTTGACATGTCGAAAAAGTTGATGATAAAATACTGTATATTATCTTGATGGCTGAAGCTTACGTCCATGTAACCTAGTCTTGCTAACCAACTCCTTTCTGTTTACAAAGACAACTTTTAGGCGTCTCTCTTCACTTCCCTCACTTGGACGCAGACGCTAGAAAGGGCTCTTGCTTGCAGGAACATTCACGTTGTTTTTGCTTTCATTTCTTTAGGGGTCACGTATAATACACAGTAGATCTTGAGTAGAGGTTAATCACAGGTCACAAAAGAAAAAAGAAATGAATAAACATTTTACCTTTTGCATTCGTATTTGTAAATCTTAATTCATTAGTTTCCCAATTAATATTTTACTGAATATTTATTTATCAATAAATGTTAAAATAACTTTTATATCACCTCCCATTCACAAATTTCTTTACCTCGACAAACCCGAATTAGGAAACTTGGATGATGCAAATAATTACTTTGGGGGAAACTTTTTAACTTGTTCAAAAACTCATTCGTCAGTAAGTGTTCATTTAAGCCGCTTTTTCAGTTTTCTTCCATTCATACATGTATCAACCAAAAGATTGAACACATACGACACCCAGAACGACCTTATGATATTATTATTATTATTATTATTATTATTATTATTATTATTATTATTATTGAAACAGTAATTAATGATGTTTTTCATTTAGTTCCGTTTTGGATTCTAAGTTTACAGGAGTAAACTTGTCTAACAGAATAGTGAGGAAACAGATAAATTGAAAGGTCTTCGGTTATTAAAAAAAAAAAAAAAAAAACACTCACACACACACACACACACTAAACCATAATGGCAGCTCCAATTATTGTTCAATCTCGGTTCCCTCTTTGTGACGAATATACGTTCTCACAGCTGTAGTTCAATGATGTCGTCACTGCAAACATTTTCTGTAGCGAATATGGAAATGTTTCCTTGAATTTGCCGTGGACCATCTGTTTTTATCCTGACCCTCAATACATTCACTTGAATTGTCTGCATTTTAATAAAAACTTCACAGTGATTGAAATTATGGCATATGTGAAAGTCCTTGTCGTTTTCTTTGTCGTGTCATCATCGGCTTTCGTAAAACTAACATCTGGAACATCTCTGCCAAAGGCCTCTGTCTGTTCTTTGCAGCTCACACCATTGATTTCCACTCTTAATTGCTCTCTGGAAGTAGGTTCCATCACCGCTCGAGACTCCTCGAAAAATGGCAGTCATAATTGGCCACAGAGCCATTTAAACAAACTCCTTCGTGTGCTAACAAGTGCAGTAACCCTAAACCAACCGTCAGTCACCTAGACCAAACCAACTGGCACCGTCGCCTTCGAAATTTTTTTTATCCTTCATCATCAGTGCGGGAACTTTCCTTTGGTCTCTTCTTACAACTTCTTCTTCTTCTTCTTCTTCTTCTTCTTCTTCTTCTTCTTTTGATGAAGGAGAAGTAGTGGGACGAGGAAGAAAACCTCTCCTTCCTTTCTACCTCTCAGGAACCGGGGAGGCACCTCCGGCTCAACCTCGTCATCTTCATTTCCATTCCATCCCCCGGCCTTCTCCTCAACCCCGATCCTATCATCCTTGTCCTATTCCCTCCCTCCTTATTCTTTACCTCTTCCACCCCCTCATCCTCTTCTCCCACGCCCTATCCCTGCCTACCTTCCAGACCATCTCGAGAGTGCCACATAAAAAGAGTGACACGCCAGGGAATTAAAGCGTGAGGGCTGGGCGGCACCAAATGAAGACTGAGAGAGAGAGAGAGAGAGAAAGAGCCGCATAAAGGAGTCGGCCGACGGAGTACCATTGACTCACGTATCTTCTTTTCCTTTTCTTCTTCTTGTCAGTGGGTATGATGAATCACTCACTGCTCTGAGAACCATCTAACACTTCCCTCATTTAGACGATCTCTCTCTCTCTCTCTCTCTCTCTCTCTAGACTCTCTCTCTCTCTCATATCGGTCTAATTCATCTTGATATAGAGAGAAGCAACAAGGTATGATTAGCCGGCCGCCGCTAAATTCCGTCGATGTTCAAATGGAAGAAGAATTTGAATAATCAAAAGGAACCAAAGTTGAATAAAAAGGAATTATTTCCACCATTATCAGATTGGCGTCGGGAAGGTTACCTGAAATTTGCCTCGGACATAACAAAAGGCTCCGATAACGATACCAGATAAAGCAATCGGGAAATGCGACGTCAGTTTGCAACTCAGGAATCCCGATGGTCAGTGCTGTTATGTCTCGAACTTTATAAGCGCTTGCGTGCGTGCGTACATGTAATAAGAGAGATATGGGGTGGTTATATAAAGTACACATACCGTTCATGTTCTTCGCTCCGCGTGTGTTGTCTGGAGTTCGTAAGCGCACGCGCCCCTCTGCGTTTAAGACCGACCCCTCTGCCCATTATAATATGCCAACAGATTCCTATGCTCCTTTGAAGACAAACGAGCTCATATCTAAATTGTAGCGCGTAATTTTCCTCTTCATGAATATTCAGTCCGAGACGCTGCTCCGCTGCCTCTGAAGCCAGGAAGGAGGGAGAGAAGAATCTCTCTCTCTCTCTCTCTCTCTCTCTCTCTCTCTCTCTCTCTCTCTCTCTCTCTCTCTCTCTCTCAGGAAATTCTAGTTTATAAATCCAAACAGCAGCTTAAAAGTTTCTCTCTTTCTCTCTCTCTCTCTCTCTCCTCATTTAAATTTCGAAAACCAAAACTGCATTCGAATAGAGGTCTCTTATAATATTTTGTTGGTGATTCTAAGCACATGATCTCCCATGGATTTACTATTGATTTCAGCTTTATCACGACTACCTTTTTAACAGCACAAGAGAGTTATCGAATCCATTATGTATTTTGACCATTTCTCCATTTTCCCTGACTTTTTTGAGACCGAGGCGCAAGGCCCTCTTTTGCGGTGGCCCAACTTTTGCCAGTTTCTTTCTCGGTGTCCCTCGATTCGTGTGACTTTCCCCTTCTTGTTGCGAAGCCATCAGAGTGTCGTTAAATATTCCCTAATGCTGGTCGGGGTCATTAGTGTTGGGTGATTAAATCGCTCGGGAGATGTCCCTCGCGCTCCCTCCCTTCTTTAATATCTCGGGATTTATGCTTCACTTTTCAGAATTTGTTTCCACAACGTAACTTGCAATGTAAAACGAAGACAACATTCTGTGTGTTATGTAACTCACTCTGAGAAAGGAATGAATTTCCAGACAGCGGAAAACTGGTGTGAACGTTTCTAAGCTCCGACGAGCTGGGAGATACTGGAGTGGAGCACTGCTCGACTACTGTGGCCACAAACATAATGACAAATAAACAAAATTAAGAAATAACTTGTGTACAGCTATTAAATGACGGGAAAAAATATCAGCGTTTCAACTGCTTAGAATATACGCAGCGTCAACACCAGACCAACAGACGGAACAACTTGCGTCCTGACGGAAAACTGAGACTTTTACAAAGCCCTACCCCGAAAAGAACCCCGCCTGGGCTGCTGTGGCTGTGCTTGAACATCTGGAAAAGGCAAGGGAAGGGGAAGGGGTGGGGGGAAGGAAGCAGGTGGGATTTTGATCACACCCCAAGGATTATCATGCATTGGACAAACTTGCCTAAATCCCTAAAGCATTCAAGCTGGCTCAAAGCTGATCGTGAGACTGAATAACTGGTGTTTGAAGGACCAAAGAGAGAAGGAATGTGGATTGAATGGGATGTCGGGACTTTTCGACATGTTGATCACCCTAAACGGAATAAACAATTATTTCCCCATGATGATTTCCGGCGATTAATTGCAGTCTTCATGTCGGCTCATGTTCCATATCTATTTCTACTCTTTGTTATTTGGGACTAACGGGGCCTGTTTCTCGGGTCTTTGATTAATCCGCCTTAGACCTAGAGTATTTTGAAAACGGAGTGCGTTCGCTAACACAACTTGCAGGTGTTGCCTGCACCAGCGCGTGTTTGGCTATTTCAAATGGAAGAAATGACTCCGGTAAACGCCTTCTTCAGAAAAAAAAAAAATGAATGCTGCTGACTGCAATCGCCGCACTCCCACATCTGGTAACCGGCCCATTAAAGTTAAATGACTCAGTGCACGATAACAGCCGTTATCATTACAACTGCTGTGTCAGCGCATTCGCGCACAGCATCGCAAAGTTTGTAGATTCTTTCACAAGCAGCAAACCTGAGTGATTGCAACAGCTTTGCTGCGAGAACTGTGAATGATAACTCTACACACTTACTAAATGACAGTTATAACTGGCAGAAAGAAAATAATTAGCTTCAGAAATGTATTTTCGTAATTAATTTATACTGGCAAGACTGTAAATTTTAACTTAGCCTGCTCAATAATAATAATAATAATAATAATAATAATAATAATAATAATAATAATAATAATAATAATAATAATAATAATACTACAAATAATAATATCCACTTTTATAATTTTTACATCCAAACTGCAACCCGTTATTCCATCGGACTGGTCATTAGTGTCAGTATTAACAAACAAACGCTGAGCTATTAATGAGAAATGAAATGAAATCAACCAGGACCAGAAATAAAAAAAATAAAATAAAAAAAGTCAGAATCAACATTGGCAAAAAACCAAAGCAATAATATCATTGCAATAAACAATACCATTTTAGCGGGACAAATCATATTTATTTCCAACCAGCGGACTATTTGTGTACAAAGAGCAAATTAGCAGATTATAAATGAAAGGCCACCGACGAGTTATTTATTCACATTGTTATTTAATTGGC
>NC_061100.1:76771012-76806012 GCF_015104395.2 Macrobrachium nipponense | reverse complement strand
GGTCTGTCCCATTTTCTTTGGTGTCTTTCTTTCACTGCCTTCATCCCTCTCGCTCAGCCAGATGATGATCATGTTCTGAAGCTGTTCACTTCGTGTATTAAATAATAGCCTAAGCAGAGAGACTACAATACTGAGCTTTAGTAATATTAAAAGCTCTCTCTCTCTCTCTCTCTCTCTCTCACCTGTAGCCGGGCCTATATTCTGTTGGTTGATAGGCCAGTCCTACTACTATTAAGTACGACTACTGCTACTACTATTACAACTACTACTACCAATGGCGTTTATGGCGGCCGCAACGCGCTTGGAAATATGCGATAAAGACTTGATTGATTTGTTTTTCGCTCGTAAAATTTTACTTCATTTTGATGGATGGAGACGACGATCACGTCACGGGGGAAGTTTGTTTTTCCTTTGCTTTTTTTTTGCTCGTCATCGTCGCCAGAGGGATGTTTCGAACTTTGATTTAGATGTTTGCTTGGCTGGCCTCCACACGAGATGCAATGACGCGGGGGCGGGTGGGGGGGGGGGGGGGGGGGGGGGGAGTTGCTTGGTGCAGTGGTGGTTGTGTCGTATGTCAATATTATCGTTGCTTCTAAAAATTCTTCCGCCTTTTTTTTTCTTTGAACAATTTATGGAGTTAGGCCTACTTTTTTCCGTTTTTTTTTAAACTTTTAGGTTTTTACAATTTTTCTTTACTCTCAGTGTTTCATTTTTTCAGTCTTTTAAAGATTTCTCAATACGGAATTACTTTTGAATTTTATAGTTTAAAACCACAACTTTTTATCAGTAAATGTTCTCTTTTTATTGGAAGATTGTTAAAAAATATAAGCACTTTTGAGATAAAAATAGAAATACCTGTTTTTTACTCAATTCAGACTTACAGAGAGAGAGAGAGAGAGAGAGAGAGAGAGAGAGAGAGAGAGAGAGAGAGAGAGAGAGAGAGAGAGAGAGATATTTTATCCGATTTATTAAAGTTCCTGTTTGAAGCTGATAATTTCTTTTCATTTTATGCATATTCTTATATCTACTTGTTTAATTTACAGTAACTGATATTTAATAAGAATTCAGTTGCATACCAAGAAATACATCCAAGTGAAAAAGAAGTGGAAAATAAAGAAGACTTTAATCCAATTATATTACTGGGGATGTTGATTCTACTCTTTTCCTATGACTACCTACCATGGCAAATTAACCTGTGAGAAATTCTTCTCCCTGTTATCACAATATCCTCTGTCTCCACCTCCATGTCTTCTCTTCGTTCTTCTCCTGTTTCAATTTCACACTTAATCCCCCTTTCTCCTCCACCTCCAGTTTGTCTTCTTCCCAACCCACACCCTTCATCCGCCTATTTTTGGAGGCTTGCACAATTCCACAGTTTAGTTACAAGAGGACCCCATCAACCCCCGCCCCCACCCTCTCTCTCTCTCTCTCTCTCTCTCTCTCTCTCTCTCTCTCTCTCTCTTTTTCTGGCATCTGTAACTATCTGTTTTTTTTTTTTATCTAAGAGGCGGTCCGTCGCTTGCCCGCGGACACTTGATTTTCGACAGTTTAATAAGCATACATGTTCCCTCTATTTTTCTGTCACACACACACACACACACACACACTATGTTATTTGTTTATTTATTAATTGGGGGATTGCATGCGAATACAGGTTTATCACTTACACAAAAGTGATTTTTTTTAAAATGAATGAACGAAAGTAATAATCCTGAGATGAGTGAGAAGTATTGTCGTGAGATGAGTGAGAAGTATTGCAAGGTGCTATTCCTCCCTGCGGAGTGTCCCTCCCTGGAAGGCCTGTGGCGCCCGTTAGCCTTTATCTGTGGCATCTCTTGAGCCGCGTTTTTGATAGCGCTACAATAAGCTTTAACTTAATGCCACTTCATTGACTCTGCGAGTAGTCCCCCAACGACCGCAGGATAAGCGATTCAGCCAATGACGAAGGGCTATCAATTCTCCCCGTGAGTCTTTCGTGAGTCTTACTCTAAGTCTTGCTTTAAGTCTTTCTTTGAGTGTTTCCTAAGTCTTCCGCTTAACGGTTCGGATTGTTGTTAATTGAAGACAAGAGATCGCCCCGCGATAAATTTCGAGATGTTTCGTTGTTGCTGGGGAAGTGTGCTTAAGCATATCTTCTGCCTGAGGAGAAGAGCCACTGCATCACAAGGGAGAGAAATGGTGCTATTATATATATCCTCACGCTGGTTGGAGAGCAAAGTGTAATAAAATGTGCGATTCAGCCAACTCGCACCAACTATTTCAAGTTATGACGCGGTTAAACCTCCTGATGAAAACGCCTGGCCATAATAAATCCACACGAAATCATTCATAAACACCCCCCACCCTCCACCCCGCCAAAAAAAAGGAGAGAAGAAACGCACACGCAGGTAGCTTTCCACATAAAAAGAAAAAACAGACGCCGCAGGTAGCCAAGCACCGGACACTTCAAAACGCACATACACGCGCACAGACGCACACCTTTGCAAAGCTGTTTTAATTTTACGGATCATAAATTTCGCCCCAGTAATACCCCAGGCCTTTAACTATCGCGATGACAAGAGCTGGGCATAAATTGCTCGGCCATAATTATGATATAAAAGGTGTCATTTTACGACGGTTATGCACACAGCGATCTCCGGTGGACGCGACACTTTATCTATTGCCTTTTTATCTTTGTGTTTTCTCGGCTTTTTTTCTGTTTTCCTTTCTTTTTAGGTGTGAAGGTCGAATAGACAGGCAGCAGAAATGTCCAAACCTAGCGAGATCTGCAATGATGAGAGGGTTTAACTCCATATTACCTCTCTCTCTCTCTCTCTCTCTCTCTCTCTCTCTCTCTCTCTCTCTCTCTATATATTTTTTTTTATATATGATATATATAATATAACTATATGTATATATACATATATATATGTGTAGTATATACATACATACACACATATATATATATATATTTTATATCTCCATATAGAAATACATATATATATATATATATATATATATATATTATATATTACTATATATATATAGAGATATATGATATATAGATAGATCTATAATATATATATAGTAGTACACCCATATATAGATATATATATATTATATCTTATATATATATATTATCAAAAATATATATATATATATATATATATCTATCATATATATATATATATATATACTAGATATTCATATAACTATATACACTAATCCAAATATCGTTTAATGACTATTTTACCATGCCTCTAGAAGAACTTGTACCTAATGGGAATTATAAATTAGTATATCTGCCTAGGTTAGTATCCGAACCTGGGCTTTTGGTTTAGACTTTAAGAGATACATTGGTAAACAGTTGTCGATGTACGTTCTTCCCAAGACGTAGAGAATTCGATATTAAGCACACACACACAAAGAAAGAGAGAGAGAGAGAGAGAGAGAGAGAGAGAGAGAGAGAGAGAGAGAGAGAGAGAGAAAGGAATTAGGGCAAGCCGATGACGGAAGCAACAGTCACTGAAAAAGAGTTATCTGGGAAGAGCTGATCTCGCTAGAAATAATTGAAGCTCCAACGACCCAGAGGTCCTGTTAGGCGGCTGCAGAAGGCGAAGAGAGAGAGAGAGAGAGAGAGAGAGAGAGAGAGAGAGAGAGAGAGAGAGAGCCGTCACCTTCAGAGATGGGAAAGCGGCCAAACCAAAATTATATTTCTTCGATTGGGAGCAAAAGATTTTCGCCAAGATTACGTAGGAGCTGTGCCCTGCCCCGGGGTACATTAGCGAGTGTGAAGGCGAGCGCGCACATACCCAACCACCCGTGCCAAAAACCGCCCACCACATTCACCCACCAATTACATAGCGCCCACGGGGCACTGCGCTTCACAATGGAAGCGGAAAATGCAAAGGTTAGGACATAAACATAGCGGGTAACCTTTGATTCCACCACCAACCTTCCACACTTTTCACTTTTTTGCTTTTTTGCGACTCGAATAAAAAAACTCTCTCTCTCTCTCTCTCTCTCTCTCTCTCTCTCTCTCTCTCTCTCTCTCTCTCTCTCTCTTCCCATTTGGGTTGTGTATAAGGACTAGGATCTAATATTGTGATAACAACATCGAAGTGTTAAATGTCTAATGTTGAATTTTTACTTGACCAAAAGCGGCCGCGGATTACAATGAAAACTTGCATACAAATTAAAATACGAGATATAGATAAATTTTAGTTAGAAAAAGTCGATTAAAGACAGGAACTGTAAAATAAAGAAAATAATTGTAAAACAACTAATATTCCACCTAGCACAAATAACAAAAGGCTTGACAGAATTTAGTAGCGGTAAAAATATATTTTTTGCTTGAATAAATTTTAAAATTACGGCCCGTGGAAATGCAAATTTTCCTTGACGATTTTCTCCCAATTCTCACTATTAATTATTGAAAAGAAAAAAATAAACAAACTTTTACCTAGAGGGTCTCTTTCCTCTTCTTGCAGGGGAGAGGAGGAAGAATCTTCGATAAAACCAGATCAATTTCTCCTCTAAATAAAACCAGGTCCTCCTATTTCTCAACTCCTCTTCTCCTGAAGGAGGCGATATCGGCCTTTTTTCTTGCCCGTGTCTTGCCTGGAATGGAATGGGAGGCATGGAAGGAGGTAGAGACAGTTCCCTTGTAGGGGGTATATAGGTTTTGAAGGGGGAGGGGGTTTCTTGAGGAGGGGAGGGAGCTGACGTCATGGAGGAGCAGATTGACCAAAACGTGACTTCGTCCTCTTTGCTGCAACATTTTACGAGTTCCCCGTAAACACGGCGGTCTCCGTCTGTGCAAACTAATAAGGCGCTTTTGAGGAACCCTAATTTATTCCGAAGTGGTCCCTAAACTCTCAGGATATGGGGGTTATATTGACTTGACCCTACGCCAGGGCGTTTATGCCTCTCTTCCCTCCACCGGGAGGAGGCGGGTGACAGCGGGGTGACAGTATTTAATTTAAAAAAGGCAATGCTGTTAGCATTGTTCTTGGCGGGAGCCGTACGGCGTTTTTGAATTTTATTTCCATCGGGAAATGTCAGGAAGGCGGTTACGGTGTTCCACAGGAGAGGAAAATTGTGCCGATGTGGATGTGGATGCCTGGAATGCTACGTCTGTAATTAATTATTTCTTGGTCAATTCGTTTGGAGGCCTTCAAACTCATGTCTTTGAGCCAAAAAACGCATAACAGTATTTTCCAACAGGTACAAACACTTACTTGAAGACTAAATTACAAAAGTAAAAATACATATTAAAAAATAACCTATATCAAGGATTATATCACAGTAACTATGAAATAATGTCCATTTAGACCTAGGCTGGAAAAGTTTGTCGAGAGAGTGACTCGTCGGTCAACCCTTATAAAATTCCATCCAGCCTCTTGAACAATGATCATGGGGAAAAACATAATAAAATAAGTATAATTCCTTGGTTCATTAGCGCTATCACCTCCAGGACCCAACATGAGCAACCCACATTAGCGCCCAGACAGCCCATATACACCCCGACAATGGGCGTCATCAGCGCCATCTACCCCTTATCTCAGGCTCTAATTAACTTGTCTCTAACACATCGATCACTTACAAACCGCTTCGATATCGCCAATTAAACTTTTAAAACTTCCACCAGTCAAAACGTCCATTAACTGGGAAAGACGACTCTCTCTCTCTCTCTCTCTTTCCTTTCATGTCCTGATTTGTCTTTTTAACTTCTCATTTCCCCTAGATTTTTAGTTTTAAAAAGTGGCAAAATCTTTGAACTGCGCCTCAAACATTTTCTTTCAACACCGACCGCCCGGCGTTCTCTCTCTCTCTCTCTCTCTCTCTCTCTCTCTCTCTCTCTCAGACTGTTTCCTTCCCCCGTTTCCCGAAGGAAAATAAGAGCATTTACATTTTTATCACGCCGTGTTGTGATTCATTATTATTCCATTTTAAAGCTCCGTTCGCTTTTGACCCCCACATTCCTTCCTGCTTTTCTGTCCCATTTCCTTTCTTTGAGGCGCTAATGTGTGGCCACAATGACGCAGGGCCACCGGTTGCCAGCGTTCACCAGACACCTCAATATTTCGTCACTGGGACGTCAGGTCTTTTTCTTTCGCAATTTTCCCTCTGGTTTCCAGTACAGGAATTTCTGTATGGCGACGTTACGGATTTAGAGTATTAGTAATACGAAAATACAGATAGAGTTTCCTAAAGGAGAGAAAACTACATATCATGTGCACGTTATTTGCTGGTGAAATGAATGACAAGTCATTCTATTTTCACATTAAGAATGACTAAAATTATATATACTATATATATATATGTATTATTATAATATATATATATTAATATAGATTATATACAATAGTTATAATAGGATATTATGTATGTATATATAGATATATATAATATATATATAAATAATTACGATAGTTATTTTTTTGGTTATATAACTAATAATAAGAATATTATTATTATATACACTATATGCATAAGGGAGAGAAAGCTTGGTATAATGGATTGCAGTAAATATATATATATATATATATATATATATATATATATATATATGCATATTATATATATATATGCATATATATATATATATATATATATATATATATATATATATATATATATATATATATACTGCAAGCCATTATACTCTTATATCTATATCTGGGTTACCAAGCTTTTCCTTTTAGAATAAAAAAAAGAAACCCACACAACAATATATATATAAAAAAAAACACACACACACACACACACACACACACACACACGGGGCTTGCTTCCTCATTTTGGGCGTTAAGAGACAGAGAAGAAAAAGACCACGAAGGCATCCGCACCTCAGAGAAGAAATCGTCCCATGTAAACAGAAAGCACTGAGGCATCCTTGTGTTCTGGCGAAACATCAATATGAATGATATTAGCGGCGTGTCACTTGGCCTGTATGATAGCCTCGGCTATCAAAGAGTGAATCATGTCATTGTGTGTTTGAGAGAGAGAGAGAGAGAGAAAGCGGAGAAAGGAGGTAGGCCTCAACACAGAGAGAGAGAGAGAGAGAGAGAGAGGAAGCGGAGAAAGGAGGTAGGCCTCAACACACACACACACACACACAGAGAGAGAGAGAGAGAGAGAGAGAGAGAGAGAGAGAGAGAGAGAGAGAGAGAGTAGGGGAAAGGGTGCAGAGAAGGTACTTTTTTAAGGGTTGGACTAGAAGTTGTATGTAAGTGTGAAGGGCGGCCACTTTTAAGAGGAGAGAGGGAGGGTGGGGGATGAAGGAGAGAGAGAGAGAGAGAGAGAGAGAGAGAGAGAGGGTTGACCGAGCGCGCACAAAGGACAAAACAATAAGGCCAATTAAAAGTGGTCGGTAGCAATCGTGCCGCATAACACTCGGAATAACGAAAAGGTTTTTGGTTGTTCGCGGGAGGTGAACCGTCGCTGGTAGCCCTCCTGGAGGAGGAGGAGGAGGAGGAGGAGGAGAGGTCTAAGGCCGAGGGGAGTGTAGTGCAGAATGAGGGGAAAAGTCGAGGGAAGGGGAGAGGGGAGTAGTAAACTAGTTAAGTTAAATACCTGGAGCAAATTGTTGATAGCCTATCTAATTCTTTGAGGATAATTTCAAAAAATAAAACAATAATTAAAAACTTCGGTCGTTAAGGACGAAGCGAGGATTAATGTGGGGGCATGATGAGGCCCTCGACGAATAATGCAAGTATTACAAGTAATGAATAATACTGAAAATATACAAAGAACAGTAGTAACTAAGTGACTGAAGTCAACGTTGCAGACAATATCGCTACGCCTAATTGCAATGGGGGTCGGACAACATTTAACGATCTGAACTTCAGTGATGATATCAGTTATGCTGATTATTTTAGATAAACATGATTAATCAAAAAGCATAATTCCCGTAATCTGGTGATGGTTTGGACTTCAGGGTTTTCTAGCAAAACCCTTCAGTGAAATCTCATACATTTACCAAGAATGACGAATGGAAACTGCGACAGAAATATCAACGTAAAACTTAATTTTCAGTTGTAAATCATTTCCAGATTCGAATGTCAAAATTTAATGCTCGTAAACACTTTCAAAATAAAAAAGATGAAAATGATGCAGAAACAAAAATTAAAGAGATGGAAATGATGCAAAAACATATATAACCACTATAACTTCAAATCTTATATCTGTAGAAAATTTATTTTTAATTACGAGAGTTTTTTTTATGTTAATCCATAATTTACACGAAGACAATGATTTCAATTTATATTGAGTTATTGTGCTACGATTCTGCTACTTTGCAAACACTGTGGACGCTTCACTACAGGAATTTATCAAGATATTAATCAGACTAAATAAAATATTTGAAATATAGCTAAGGAAGTCTAAATACGTAAATGCTCAGTGAGTAAATTAACAAAAGAAATGACGTGGTTGTTACTTTAATCATACGTAAATCATTAACCGACCCAAGAAAAAAAAATGAACCCCACCATTAAGCAGGCAAATATCAACGAATACTCAAAATAAGAAAACAAAGTAGGAACGTATAAAAAACATCTCGGTCGTCTTCATAATTGAATATAATCCTTGAACGAAGGCAAGAAATGAAAGAAATGTCGGCCTTACGCAAGTCCTTGTTTCGACCGCGAGAAAGTCAAGTGAGGAAGAAAACAGGAGGAAATCGGGCAACTGAGAATAGGAAAAGAATAAGGAAGAACAGGGAGTAAGAGGAGAGGTAGAATGGGGCAAGGAATAGGAGGGTAACACGGAACGGGTAGGAAGGGAAGTATGGAGTGGAGTTGCGTAGGGTTACGTCGTGGGGTTTGGGGGTTGGGGTGGGAGGAAACTGACATCCCTGCCAGTCCTACTGTAACTTCATTTCCCTTTCAAATGTTACAGTGGCCGGCCTGACCCTACCATGCTATTGTTTCCTGCGTCAGGCGGCTCTCTCTCTCTCTCTCTCTCTCAAACCCTTTTCCCCCCAAAGTACCTTTGAATTTCTCTCTCTCGCTCTTGGAAAGATTCTTCTCGACAACAACCCATAATGTTTCTCTCTCTCTCTCTCTCTCTCTCTCTCTCGCAAGCTCTTTTCCTTAGAACCCCCGAAAATTTATATCTTTGCAACCTTACTTCTCTCTGTCTCTGTCTCCCTCTCTCTCAGACCTACCAAACATCCTGCCCCTCCTCCTCCTCCTCCTCCTCTTCCCCTTTCCCTTTCCCCCTTCTTCCTCTTGCAAATTCTATCCCCCCACCCCCCATCCTCCAACCATCCCACCGCTTGGTCTAACCCAACCTCACGCACGACCCTGGACATATCATATTATATTAAATCATCAAATGTTGAGATAGAAACCTCAACAGCTGGACTCTGGGATTAATCCGAAACTGAACTTGGTGTCTTGGCCTCCAGATAGCGGCGATATTTATTTCAAAATAATAATTTATATTCTGTGGTGGTATATCTGAGGGAGGAAAATTATTTTTATTTTGAGAAAGTTATTAGCATGTTGCTATAAAGCAAAAAAAAAAAAAAAAAAAAATCCATGAAATGTAATTAAGTAAGTAAGGATATCCACTGACACACACACACACACACACACACACACACACACACACATACCCACTCTCTCTCTCTCATTACAAAAGATGCAAGAAAAAAAAAAAGGGCTGACGACGGTGCTGTGAGTAAACACCTTACGGATGAAACATACTTATAAAAACATCACAAAAATCGTTACTCGGCTGCGACCACCACTACATTTGCCAAATCTACATTTGCCACTCGACCCTTACGATAAATGGCTCATTTTTGCAACCCAGAAAGTGAACTGCAGCATACGAATAAATGAAAACGCAGACCAACTTGCTAATATTTTCGAAGACGCCATTTTTGTGCTGACAAACTGATTCCGTTTTCCACGATGCTAATGCAGGGAGGGTTCATCGTTTTGTCTTTTTCCCAATCTTTTCCTTTGCTTTTCTTTTCTCTGTCCCTACAGATTTGAACAAACTGAAACGAATTATCCATCCCGTCGGCTTTTGTAAGGAGTTTTTTTTTATAAGTGTAAGTTAGATGGCCGCATAGCCGTCTCTTTATGTACTTTTAATCCGGCAAAGCTTTCGGATCGAAAGTTTAATCCTGCTTTAAGTATACAATAAATAGGTGGTGGGTCTGGCTCACATTTCTCAAGACCTTCATATTTTTGTTCTCTTTGGTTATGTCTAGACTTGCTCCCAAACTTATTCAGAGGATAACTGGTTGTATTCTGTCTTAACCGAACTGGTCATGCTTTACTGGTTAAAACTGCTCGTCCGTGGATTTATTAGAGTATCGTAGAGTCCACACGCAAAAAAAAACCTTTATTTTTTCATTTTTTGTCTTTCTCTCTTTTTTTTCTACAGTTCGACAAAGCAGTTTAAATGAGACGTAAGTTTATTTCTTACCGGTGGAACCCACAAGGTATGAAATGAAAAGTTGCCTACACAGGAGCGCCTCCAGAGTGAACTCGGTACTAATGGGAGATGATTTACGATGATATTTCATTTATCGAGAAACAAGAATATGAGGATCTGTGTCTGAAATAATGGTGCTGCTTAATAAAATGGATACGAAATAGTGATTGGGTCTACGTATAAATATATATATATATATATATATATTATACTATATATATATATATATATATATATATATATATATATATGTATATAATGTGCGTGCATATGCTTCTTTTGCCTAATAAAAAAAGTATTAAAAATATTAAGATTCACTATGATTAAATGATATATAATTGTGATAAAGGATATAATATATATAATATATATATATATATATATAATATATATATATATATTATATATAATATATACATATATATATATATATTCTATATAAGATTATAATTATATATATATTCATATATACTAATATATATATATATATATATATATGCAAGATATATACATATATAGGATATATATATATATGGTATATATATATATATATATATACATAAATATATATATTATATTAATATATATTATATATATATATATATATATATATATATATATATTATATATATATACACACACACTAGCAATGGAGATGAATGAGAACAATAAACAAATACCTATGTATGCCAATATCGATCATTTACAAACCCGAAAATTGTACCAAATCCCAAAAACAAACTTCAGGGCATACTTCTGGCCCTCCCGCCCCATCCCCTGGCCCCCAGCACCACTCCGTCATCGGGCCTCATACCCCACCCCCCTCCTGCCTGGCCTGCACCTCCGCCTCAAAGAAGAAGAAGAGGCGAGATTCAGATGCGCCCTATAATTTTCGGTGCTAGAACACATCACTCGCTAATATAAGAGCTCGCAAAACACGGCGATGGGCTGAGAACATCGAGAACTGCGGAGGGAAGGAGACGGGCGAGATAACTTCGAGAATTTATCTGGGAATAAATGAAGAAACTAATGGATTACGGTTATGCCAAAACTAAATGAATTCACCGCAGGTGGTTTTGAACTCTGTTGAAGTATGTTATCAAAAGGAAATGCGTGCGCTCAGGTATTCTACAATTATAGGGCCTTAGGTATATATACTGTATAAATACATACATACATACATACATATATACATATGCGTGTGCTTGTGTATATGTACAATGTATACATGTATAATGGATTACATACCTATGTATATATACATATTGTATGTGTATACTATGTGTACATTTATATATATGCATATTATTTGTGCAATTGGTTTATGTCACATGACGCAATAAAAATACATATTTTCAGTGATATAAAAAACAGCAGTGCAACGACAATAATTTTTACAACTAATTTTAATAACCAAAAAGTACGAAGTATAAACTCGATACTTTTTATATTTTTATGCGTGATTAACCTTGTGATGACTATCGTACACAAATAGTTACAATTCTCTAAACAAAACTCCTCCTGTATGGCATCTTCCCCACAAAATGATCTCGGTTTTTCATTCTCCTCAACTTTCTTTATTCTTCTTCTTTCTTCTCCCTCATCCGCTCCGCCTTCCTATCCCCTCCTCCTCCTCCTCTTTCCTGGCGAATGAGGTGAGGAGAGTGTGGGGGAGGGAAAATAGAATCAGAGTTGATTTGAATAACAATGTGTCAAGCGGAGGGCGAGAGACTATTATCCGCCACACTGTGTCGGCTCCGGTGGTCCTCTAACCTCGGCCCCCCCCCTCCCGCCAATCCCCCTCGGTAGTCAGCATACCCCTAACTCTCTCTCTCTCTCTCTCTCTCTCTCTCTCTCAAATAATTCCCCCCATTCTTTGAAATCTTAGTGTAATTAGCTTATTTTTTTCTCTCTGTTCCAAAGAGATCTGCGCATTTGCAGGAGAGATATGATGACGGTATCCCTAAAGAAATGAACAAAACTCTTAATTAATTGGAGTATCCTCATCTCACCGTTCTGCTCGTTTCTAATAACTGTCTCGTATCTCTGTCGCTGGAAGTGGCCGTCATTGCTCTTATTTACAGAGCCAAACTGACGCCCCTAACCCCTCTGACAACGACACGCAGGTACCGCGCAAATGAAAAAAAATATAAACAAATAATAATAATGATAATAATAATATATAACATGAAATGTTCTCTGCGGCGAAGGCGACGACTCGAGTAGTAACCTGGAAGGTGTAAATGATGCGAGAGTCTCGGCGAAGTAGTGTTTATTGGACGGGCGTTGGGGGAATGGCCGGGGCGTGGGTGGGTGGGGGTTGGGGGATGGGCGGTATGATGGACGGACAAGCCCTTCTTACTTTGATGGACTTCCCAACGGACAGGCGCCCGCGGTGAGTTGTTATTATTAAAGAGCAAAGACGCCTGCTCGCTCCTCGAAATACTTACATGATATTGATAAGGCTCGTATCAATTGCCGAGAGCAAACCGCCGCCTTTGCCTTTCTTGCACCAGACCCGCCACTGGAATCAGAAGCAGCTCATGGACTACCGCAAGCAATGGCAGATGAAGAAGGTTCGCTTGGAAGAAAAGGAAGAACCCACAAGCGCAAGATTCATAAATGTGACTAAGTGGGAGCTGAGGAGTTGAATAACCTACAGAAATCGTAACAGAAGAATACGAGACTTGAAACACAAAACAAAAAGAAATTGGCAGAAGGAAAAATATGTTGCAGAGGAAAAGCTTGCAGGACGAAAGGTGAAAAGAAGTAGAAGTGAAGCAGGCGCTTAAGAAAGAAATGGCTGCCAGCGGACGAAATTTGAAACCTGTCGCTTTACAGGAGCAAGACTGAACATCTAGGATCCAACTGGAGAAAATATTCCCCATATTCGTTCCTTGGAATGAAATGCACAAATGTTGGAATTTCCTTTTGGAATGAGGAGCGAAATTTGGTGCAATGTCAATGTTAGTCAACTTTTTAATCTTGTTATTAAAAACAGTGAAGAAATACAGTCATTATCTAAAAATGTCCATGACGGAATATAGGAATTCCATTGTCTTTTTAAAAAAGGCCTGCAAAATAAAGTCTCTCTTATTCCATTATCTTGAAATCTTCTGCCAATGATATTGAGAAAGGTTATAGAAATGATGTTCCTCTTATTCCATTATCTTGAGAAAGTTTGTAGAATGAATTGTTAAAATCATAAACTTGAAATGGTATATTTCTAATGGAATACCTCTTTTAGATGATTTTAAAAGGGACGATGTTTACTTTAAGAGTCTTTAGTTAGCCGTTTATAAAATGAAAGAAAATTTATTTCAAGTAATTTGTAAAGTTCTTCGAGGAGCAGACAAGTCAACTACTGACGTAGGAAAAGAAATTCGTCAAATCTGCGAACGGATAAATGTCTGTAAAAATCAAGAATTCATCAAACATTAGCTACTTTGCATCAAGTCGTGGTACAAAAGATAACAATGTCTTCTGAATCCAAGTTTTCAGAATGGCTGTCATGCTCTCATATCGACGTTGTTGTTTTTGATTGAGCTGGCATTATCCCAGCACGGGCTCTTGCTCATAGAGCAGCCCGTAATCATAATATCTACATACCATTTGACACATGACTTTTCCTCCTCGAAGGGCCATGGGATGCCAATAACAAATCTGGAGGGGAAATGTTTGTCGTGTTTAACACCAAAGGAATTACAGTTTCTCCTGTTGAAAAAAACTGGGAAGTGGTGGCCTGGAGGGTTCGGCGTTATTACTGTTTATCTGAGTGGAACATTACTCAAAATAAGACCTATAAAAGACGGAAGTAAGGGAGAGAGCCAACGGGAGGAAGATGGGAAGCCAAGAATGAACACGTGAGATCGCAACCGTTGATTTGTGCGCTTTACCTTCTTTTCAATGAAATCACGAAAGGAAACATAAGATGGCATATTTAACATATTATGAAACGAATGTTCCAAACTGGGTCTTTTCATGCGTGTAGTGAATTTAAAGAAAGATCAATACAAAATGGGGATAGCAAAAAGAGGTCTTTAGAACCATCCTCTTTCAACTGGAACTTCCTAGCCAAATCTAAACAAATGTGTAACACAATCATGTACACATAAATACTTTCATATCTAGACTTCTTGACTTACACTTTATCTCACCACCTTTGTCCAATCTACTTTTTCACTCCCTAAACCTTCTTCATCACAAACATGCCCATCCACAATATTCTCTTGTTATTTGCAGTCCCTATCTAGCTACAGCCTTTAAAGAATGATCTCCTTTCTCTTCCATCTAGATTCTCTTTCTAACACATGGAGTCGCCTTCCAGTTTTCATCTACACCTGTTCAGTCTACACTCTGCATTCTCCTCAGTCCCTACACTTCATTCTTCAAATAAGCCCTCATGTTTCTTCATTCTCAAATAATAATATCCGTTCTCCATCTACATTAGTTTCCCCCCCACTTGCATTCTCTCGCTTCCATCCTCATTCTCTTTATGCCACTCGACAATCTCCCCCCACCTTCCCCACCGCCATCGACGTTGTGTTTTAGTGCAACCTCTGTATCATCATCTCATTTCCTTCCATTCGCTCTTCTCTTTGTCCCGCCATTAGATATTTTGCCGACACATCACCAGCCTTAAATGGATCCTCTTTGCTTCACTTCCCCGGTGATTACGCGGGAGAGGCCAAGTCTCAGACCTCTTCCCGCCAAAACCCACAATGGTCCTTCCTCCACTCCTCTTCCTCAGTCTCTCTCAGGGCCTCTGTCGTCCTCTGTTCCATACTCTCCTGTCACGTCGTCTTTTACTTCTTCTTCTGCCTCCTTTACTTCTTCTTCCTCATCAAAGGCATCTACCATTCATTTCTCGCTCTTCCATAAGATGATGGTTCCATTTTTCCGCCTTTATCTTGCCCCTTCCACGACGCTATGCAACCCAACCTATTATCATTCCTTTCCCTTTTCTTCGCCACTCAATTTTTTGCTTTTTCTTTTCCTTAAAATTTTATTGTTATCTCCACCTCTTCTTACACGTAGTTATCCTTCTTGAATATTTGCTCAGGATATACGGGTAACAGCCGGTATCACTAACTTGTCGAAAGAAATACATTAGGCGCTTGCATGTGAAAGAAAATGTCGCTAAGTAGGGAATGAGGGAACAAACAAGGACGGGAAAATCGAGTAGACAAACTGTGTAACCAAATTAGTGAGACAGCCTTAACAGATTTTTGTTTTTATATTTCTGAATATTCGAGAATATTAAAAACTGAAGATTACAATGGAATGATTTAAAATGTATTGGGTTTAAAAACCAAACTGATAATACCACTGAAATATGAAGTAATTAAGGAGCATAAATAAATGTATGCAATATGAATAGCCCCGTGAAAAGACTTACTATGCAAACTGAAGGGATTTAATATTTTAATAAAATCTGATACAAGTAAATGGCTCTAAATAGCAAAATACAGAAAAGAAGTTTAATATGGAAAACCAAATTATTCAATAAAAGTACAGGGCGTTGACAAGAAAATGGAAGAAATTTTTTAGTAAAATTAAAGGATTTCAACAGGAGAATTAGCGTTCAAGAATTTAATCTCGAGGGTGCTGCTTGCCCTAGGGATTTTCAATCAACAAAGCCAAATATAACTGTTTTGGTCCTTTGTGATATCCTCGAATTCAGTGTTGTTGTTCTCATTAAGTTGTGCGCTGCTGCTCCGTTTGGAAAAAGGAACTCGAACGTTAATGCTGAATATTACGAAAACATGGAATGATGTACTGTATCTAACTAACGAAAAACCAAAAATAATAAGAGGAAATGCCACGTGTAAAATTCCAAGCAACTTCTCTCTCTCTCTCTCTCTCTCTCTCTCTCTCTCTCTCTCTCTCTCTCTCTCATACACGTGCTTCCGATTTCTTTAAAGAATTTTCCGCGCAAACATAAATGATTCATAAGGGAGCGACCCCTGACAGCATAAGTCTATAAGCATACAGAGTGGCACCCTGCCGGCGCATCGTGCCGGCCTTTATGGCACCCTTGAGCGGCCATCGGATTCTCCTAAAACGGAGACAACGGCGCTGGCAGGTATCTCCGATAACAAACTTTCGCCCGAGCGCTTTTCCTCAGAGAACCAAAAAGGGCGGAGGGGCCGATAAGATGATTATCATAAGGAGAGCGATCGCATTAAGACCCAGTGTAAACAGAACTTGTCGAAATGCTTCGGAGTCGCGGCAGTGGGGAGAAAAACCTGATGATGATGATGATGACGAGGTACAGGAGAGAGAGAGAGAGAGAGAGAGAGAGAGAGAGAGAGAGAGAGAAAAAAAACCGCTTTTGCATTTAGGTTGGCGTCTAAAAAACGCTACGAGTCGATCCACTAAATCATAAAAGGGAAGGGTTGTTTGCCTTGGAGCTTAAACGTGGCTGAACACCGCAGATAGCTTTGATATTTAAATCTTGATTCAATTAACTGCGGAATTAGGGCGATTTTTACCACCGTGTCAGAGGGGAGACAACGGGAGGCGGTCGGGGAGGGACGCAGGGATGAGAAAGAGTGCTGCTGGGGGACGCTGGGGATAATGTGAAGACAGAGAGAGAGAGAGAGAGAGAGAGAGAGAGAGAGAGAGAGAGAGAGGGTGCGGCTATGCAATGGAGTCAACGGAAAGAGATTAAGAAGAAAACTCGTAATGACGCTCGACTATTGTAATGAGAGAGAGAGAGAGAGAGAGAGAGAGAGAGAGAGAGAGAGAGAGAGAATTTCTAACGTTATCACCTGACTAATATCTATCTACCACCTTAATGATTAAGGTGGTAGATAGATATTAGTCAGGTGGTAGATAGATATTAGTCTTTCTCTTCAATAATGGCTAGCATCTCACGAGCCATCTTCGACAACGTCCACCTCCCAGGACAAGGTATATTCCATCCCAAGGGTTCTTCTTCAACCCCAAGATATCAGCATACCCATCTCGGGCTCCTGTTACGCCGTGCCATCTTATCGTTCGGTTGTACCCGAGAGTAGAGGGAGCTCGTGGCTGAGATAAATCTCCCTGATCTGGCTTCGACTCTGATGCCATCAATTAGGAGGAGCTTGAATGGTACGGTACTACTTGCTTTGTGTGTCAAGATGACTCTTGGTTTGGATAAAACCACGCTTTTGTAACTCAAGTCTTTTCTGAAACGTTTTTTTTTATTATTACTTGTAATGTTATTTTTAAATTTTTAATAAAATATTGATTACGTTATTTATTGAATGTTGTGTTCTAGTAGCATATCTAATAGCTTTTCGAATTGCCTCGTATCTTCTGCACTACTTCACCCACGTATCCTGTCCGTTCCAGCTTATGACGGTACTCTTCTCTCACTGGCCGTAGGTAAAGAAGGAGATAGAAAAGAAAAGAGGTTAAAAAGACATAAAAGAATTAATGTACTATATAGAAAGGGCAAAAATAGAACCAGTTGTCTCGTTGAAAGTGAGATAGATACAATAAGAAATATGTAAAGTATTAAGCAAAATAAATACATAGAGAGAGAGAGAGAGAGAGAGAGAGAGAGAGAGAGAGAGAGAGAGAGAGAATAAGCATAGGCTGATCCACTTGCACTTTTTATGTCCCAGTGGAAAGCGGAGTCGACTCACGAACCGAAGGACTTGGGTTCACTCTCGAACCGGACGAGGAGGGACAACTGGGCGACTTTCCTTTAAGTCAGAAATGCCATCACTAACAAAAAAGTTGTCGGTCGACTGTTGTGGATCGTAGTATGAGATGAGAAAAAGAAAGAGAAATTGTATGAATGAACACAGGGCGACCTCGACAAGGTAATCCCCAACCCGCTGGGATGAAGCTTTTCATATGAGATTCATAAAGGACACACACACACACACACTCTATCGCCTTCGTTTAATGTTCAACTAAGAAACTATTGAAAGTTTGCTAAATATTCAAATATTTTCCTGTTACTCTGTACCTTCTTATTCAATACATTCCATCTCTGTCTCACTCACAGACACACACATATACATCGATATATACTATATATATATATAGAAATAAAATAATATATATATAATTATATATATATATAGATATATATATATATATATATATATATATATATATATATATATATATATATATATATATATATATATATATACATATAGAAATATAAATAATTATATATATATATAATTATATATATATATATAATATATATATATATATATATAGATATATATATATAATATATATATATATATATATTATATATATATATATATATATATATATATATATATATATATATATATATATATATATATATATATATATATATATTTCTATATATATATAGTATATATATATATATATATAATATCGCACAACTACCCTTCAAAATGAAATTAACTTTACCTTGGGAATAACTTACACCCAACGGGAATTTCATATTGGTGCATCTTCCCTCGGCCAGGATGATTACAGGATAACTTAAATGGCTATCTCTTTAGCAAGCCCAAAGGGCATAGGCTCAAATCGTGGCTGGGTTAGATGCCCTCATCGCTTACAATTCCTTTTGGAAGTGAGGTATTCCCTGTGTAAAGTAAATTTGATAGTGAGTAGGGAATTGTGCCTTTAAATTCGAGATCAGAAAAAAGTCAAGCGTGAAATAATAACTATATATACATGTGTGCATGTATATATATATATATATATATATATATATATATATATATATATATATATATATATATATATATATATATATATATATATATACATATATATATACTTATATATATAATAGGAAAGATAATACAATATCTACATGACATTTATTGGTACTTTTTTAAATGAAGGGCATATACATAAGAAAAATAATTAAACGTATTTCTAATCTGAAAGTCATAAAGAACACCTAACATGCAAGTAGATCAAAACGACCTTGAATGGAAGGACCTCAGAGACATGTGATACAGGGAGGCTTCATCATGAAGGCGTCAAGCGAACAAAGTAGGCGGCATTCATGACAAAGCCGTAACATTTCTTAAAATTCTCGCTGCTTCCTGATCCGAGCCCACCGCCGAACTGTTTCGAAGCATCATATCATAAAATTAATATTCTTATTAAATCCATCAGAAGTAAACTTCGCCTAAAAGGAACCTATTATTGATAGGTTCCTTGAGACTAAATCGTCCAAAGACGTCTTGAAAGACAAGCAAACAAACAAACAAACAAACAGGTACGGATCGATCAGCGCTGATACCAAAGGATTCGAAAGCATTCGGGATGATGACGTGGCTAAACCAGTTTACCCGGTAGGCAGACTTGTTGAATTTATTGTGACACATTCCATTTAAGGAAGGTAATAGCACTTCCATAATTAAAGTATCGCCAGTAAAGAAAAGAAAAAAAACCTAACAAAAACAAAAAAGGGTACCGGTAAAGATGAGAGGCGGCAAAAAAGAAAAAAAAAAAATCAAGTTCTAGCCACAACATTACGAATACCATACCCCCAGCAAGTTCATCCATTTACCTCTGACCAACCCCACCCTTGAGGTTGCCTTCCATATCTCAAGAGAGAGAGAGAAGAGAGAGAGAGAGAGAGAGCCAAATATGCGAGTCTGGAACTAGTGCTGCACTCGACACCTGTTTAGCGAATTGTTTAGCCGGTGTTTAGTTTGTTGTGCAGCCTTGTTCCTCCTATGTCGTTGGTCTGGTAGTGCCCAACGACCCAGAGAGAGAGAGAGAGAGAGCGCCGAGGACCAAGGTAAGCGCCTAGGGTCGTCACCTTCGTAAAAGTGGAGCATCGTCCTTAAACGCGAGAAGAGGACGATAACAACAAGACCACGTGTGGCTGCGGTCCGCTCGCCTCGGGAGCAGAAGATATATACAACTCTTGAACGCAAAAAGTGGACGCTGTTCTTCTGCTTCTTCTTCTTCTCCTGCCGAGATGACTGGATACCTTCTTTGGAGGCGGCACGGCACGGAGCTCCTACAGAGCAGTGACCGGTGTCCAGGAGTTACCAGCTCCGCTCTCACAGAGAGAGAGAGAGAGAGAGAGAGAGAGAGAGAGAGAACAGCTCCACGGTAACAGCTACACCCTCACTGTATGCTCGCACAGGATAACGTAATCATTCTCTCTCTCTCTCTCTATCTCTCTCTCTCCCCGTCGGAGACGAGAGGCATAAAATCATTACCACCAACGTGAAGAGCATTTAGCGGCAATTTCTTCGGATGTTAAGTAATATAAAAGTTGAATTGAAAGAACTCAGAGGTGGGTGTGTCATTGCTTGGTTTTTTATATTCTTTACTATATTTGGAATAAAGCACAAGGGATCTACTGATTAATGCAGAATGGAATGAATTAGACAGCCAGCAAATGTCTAATTTAACTCTAGCTCGGAGAAAAAACACGAACACTTCATATCGAAGAATGTTAGATTAATGACAGTAAGTACATGCACATTTAACTCTCCAATTCTCTCATGTGGACACGCATACACATGTGTACATATACAAAGAGAACAGAATCTTATGTATAGAGAATGAATGGATCCCATCCTGTTGAGGTGAATTCTACCTCGACGGCACTTGCTTTTAGTTCATTGATACGGTGGTAAATGTTAATTCAAGACACTTATGTACTGCCCTCGTCTGATATATTTCTCTCTCTCTCTCTCTCTCTCTCTCTCTCTCTCTCTCTCTCTCTCTCTCTCTCCAATGCAGCCAATAACAGTATACCGACCACCATAGAAATAATTTACTGTTTAGGTCAACAAAATAACCATGGATGAAATAAAGGAACGTGCCGAAATCGTTTGCACCTCTCACGGGGCCAACACCGAGACATCTTTCTAGGGATGTGAAGGCACACGAGAGAGAGAGAGAGAGAGAGAGAGAGAGAGAGAGAGAGAGAGAGAGGAGTATGTTTATAAAGAAAAGAGGGGGAGGGGTAAAGCTGCATGAGGGGTCAGGAATAGGTGTGTGTGTGTGTGTGTGAAGGCGCGGGCGGACGCAAGGTCAAGCCAGTCATGATCAACAACGCGCCCAAAACACCCACTTTGCACCGCCCCTTTTTTCCCTTTTTAGCGAATAAATACAGCGACTTCTATCACGATGACTTATCTAAGCATTCGCCGCTCTTGAGAAAATGAGAGAATAATCACAATCTTTCTCCCGAGAATTTTATAAATGACCTCACGGGACGTCAATATGAAAGCTGCTTTTTCTGCCACGGGACTAGGACCTTATCATCGTCCTTCGGAAATCATCGAAGCCCGGAGGAAAATGCCTTCAAGTGGAGAAAAAGCTGAGGGTTATTGCCTTAAATGAAGCGTAGGACCTGCCTCTTGAAAGAGGGACGGTTATAAGAACTGGGGAAAGAGAGACGGTGTAGATTTCCTGAAGAGCTTCTTGGGCAGTCAGATTTTCCGTGAGTCGTGATGAATTTAGTTGAATGTCATACGCTGTTACATAAATTTAGCTAAAGTTTATACACTGCTTTTAATAAAGACAGTTGATACGTACAAGTGAGCTCACAGAATATGAATGCATACACTTCTCCATAAGCATATATTTTTATCAATCTTCATAAGCATAGTAGAGAAATACGTAAGCTTAAATTGAATAACATCTTCGTCTTCCAAAACTATTCCAGACCAGTGGGGAAAAAATGAAGGCTTAACCAATTTGGACTGATTAATGTTATAAGATATTCACCAATCGCTATACATTTTCAGACACTGTAAGCTTTCTATCACGTCACGTCAAAACAGAAAAATTTGACCGGACCGTCTTAAAAACTACGAGCAAATACCGTAGATTTCCGTGTAACCGCGACGACCCGTACTAAGGTTAAATTTTGTTTTCAAGTGATTATGCGGTTTTCCTTACATTTCTTATCGCTTCTTCAATTTGCTTTCGTTACCTGGCCTGTAGGACGTATGGGCATTAGTATTCGCAGATCTATTACAGAGTGCGTGATTAGCATAAACATTATCAAATGTATACCCGTACACTGGTAACACGTTACATTAAAAGGGCGTGACTTTGCTTTCGAAATATCCGTTGGTTTTGGGGGAATCACAAAACACGAGAGAATTATATTTTTCTGCAGTGTCCATCTCTATGGTTAAAATGAAGGTTCTTACGTGTACAATCCTTTGCGTTGAAGATCTAATTTAGAATAATCCTAAAATATACGATATATTTTTTTTTTTGCTATATAAACGCCATCTCTGACATAAACAAACAAATTGTCGAACTCATCCATCCCAGGACCTAAAAGCGTCTGTTTGAAAAGTTTGAAATGCGGAGCGATATAATAACTCCGGCGACCTCCAAGCACATCAGCGACCCCTTGTCCTGCGCGATAAAGGTCAAGTACTATTCAATGACCTCTCTCTTCGCGTCTCGCCAGTCCCGGGCGGATGAAATGTGGGGTGACGTTGTAAGGCCTCGCTTGGCTCTCGAGGGGCGCCTTCCTCAGCAATGCCAAGTTCTTCCATCTCCTCATATATGGAATGATTCGGGATTGGCAATCTCGTGCCTTCATTCTGTCAGGACGTGACCAAACTAGTAAAAAAAGCTCCGATGTTTCTTCGGCGCAATCGAGTTTAATGTATACATCGTATAATGCTGTATAAACCTCTCAGCCACGGCCCCTGAAACTCTCAGCCGGCCGTAGTTGCATGTGTTGTTGCAGTACCAGACGTACGATTATGGCTAACTTTAACCTTAAATGAAATAAAAACTGCTGAGGCTAGAAGGCTGCAATTTTGTATGTTTGATGATTGGAGGGTGGATATGGTCAGCCAACTAATTTGCAGACAAATCAATCTCAAAGGTTTTCTTTTACAGAAAACTAAAAAGCAAAGCGCTAAGCGGGAAGAGGCCTCCAATGATGACAAGTAGAAATTGTTAATGACGCCAGCTTGTAGATAATATCGATTAACTTACCAGTTCAGCCAGCATTACTAGCGAACAATATAAGCTGGAGATATTTCGACGTCACTGAATGAGAAGCGGAATGTTGGTTCGAATTGACGTGAGCAAAAATGAAATAATCGTTTGAAAAGGAACAAGTCAAACCCATTTGGTTTTGCAATATTAAAGGTTTTGACAGTTGTCAATAACACATTTTGATTTTCTGTAAAAAGAAAAAATTGAGGTGACTAGGTGTCTGTTCATCCGTACCTTTTCTTTCCGCACCCATATCTTAAAAACTACAGAGTCTAATGGGCTGCAAATTGGTATGTTGATCATGCACCCTCCAATCATGAAACATATCAAATTGCAGCCATGTAGCCTCAGTAGTTTTTATTTTACATAACATTAAATTTAGCCATGATCGTGCGTGTGTCACCGCTACAGGCACTGAGAACACAGGCCATCACCGGACCGTGGCTGATAGTATCATGCCATTATACGCTGTCATTGTTTATATATGATGAAAGTGATAAAATCATGTGGTATCAATATTATCGTTATTGCGACAATCCTACTGTTATTACTATCAGATACACTACAAGTCAATACTGTTTCATCCACAAAAAGACAAGGAGGGTCACAGCGGTGTCGGTCACAAAAACAAATACCTTATGGGTCTGCTCCATTCTGTGCTCTTCCATTACATTTATGTTTTCTCCTCCAATCTCCACACCACTGATTTTCTCTTCAACTTATTTCACTTGGTGAAAAAAGAAACACCGGGTCAATTGAAGTGATTTTTCCTTTCGGTTTGAAGGAACGCAACCATACTATCATATACTTCAAGAGCTACAGGAATGTGTAAAAAAAAGTTGAAAAAGTAAATAAAAGAGAAAAACAACGAATCAGAGAGAGAGAGAGAGAGAGAGAGAGAGAGAAGAGAGAATATTTTTGAGTAGTGACAGAAACATCACAGTCTCTCCTCCTTAGGGAATCTGTCAACAGCCTCTCTGCTCCTAATTCCCTCCCCTCATCTCCATCCTCCTCCCTCCTCCTCCTCCTCCCAGGTAGCCTATTCGGTCCGCGAACGTCTTCCAAAGTCTTTAACGTAATTCATCTACAGTTACGTAAACAACGGTTCCTCGTTGGGTGCCAATTAACAGCTTCATTCAGATATACTTGTCATTCAATACTTTCAAGTAGAAGCCTTCAATGTAAACTAGTGTGTATGAAATTAAACCTTTTTTTAGATTAATTCTTTTATTGTTTTCTTTATTGTTGTTGGTGGTGTGAACAAGAATGAGGACATATCGAGACAAACAGACGATTTATTACATGTGTTGAAAGGCTCGTTCGTGTAATCCAAAACTTTATACGTAAAATAAAAAAAATATTGCTTATTGAGCGAGGTGTCCAACTTTTATTTCGAAAGTAATAGTCAGGTAAACTAGTGAGTGAAAATCTATACGTCAACGGTCATTTACGCTTTTATTTTTTACGCTAATTTAAACACCAAGATATCTTCTTCCATTACGTATAACCGCAACGACAATTCTTTTTTTCTACTAATATATTTCTTTCTCTCAGTCACCATCAAGGGGCTGGGAGCTCTTAATTTGCCAAAATGGCAAAAAAAACCTATACTGTTATTCTTTGTTTGTTTGTTTGTTTGGTGTTTTTACGTTGCATGGAACCAGTGGTTATTCAGCAACGGGACCAACGGCTTTACATGACTTCCGAACTACGTCGAGAGTGAACTTCTATCATCAGAAATACACATCGCTTACCCCTCAGTGGAATGCCCGAGAATCGAACTCGCGGCCACCTAGGTGGCAGGCCAAGACCAAACCGATCACGCCACTGAGGCGCTTATTATTCCTTTGCAACGTGGGAGTTCCCTTTTTTTGACAGAAGTTGTCAAGATGCTGAGGAAAGTGTTACGAATTGTAAACAAGCGTACGAGAGAGCCTTATTAGGTAAACACTATAAATAAACACCAATATCATTACAAGCTCCTTGGATATTATATTTGTTGTTATATTTGTTATTATTGTCATAATTGCTTATCCATACTTCCATATAACAAAGGCATACCTATTTTTCAAAAAGGCGCGCTTAATATTTGTTTATACTTAATATGACCATTTATTTGACTTGCGAAAGGGGGACAAAAGTATATAGTAATCCCGTGCGCACTTGCACTATGTTGAGTCGTTATAAATTCTGAAGTTTAATACATAAGTATATTCAATTACAGGTGATGATAAATGAGGAGATCTATCAATCAGTGTTTTTATTAAGACATTATCGCTGACATTTTAAGGTCTATCAATTAGTGTTTTGATTCAGACATTATTGCTGACATTTTAAACAGAAAATTATTCGTTAAATTTTAAGGAAAATTAGACATTATTTAAAAAGAAAAAAATCTTACATCATTCTTTGGCGTATTTTTGGCTTGATTTGATCTTCACTAAGTACTATATTCAATATCAGGTAATGATAAATTATGTTTATCAATGACATTGTTTTTATTCAGACGTTATTTATTATTGACATTTTAAATAAAAATTAGTCTAATTTTTAAGGACAATTGTAGTAATTACATAAAAAAAGAAAAAAAAAAAGGCTGAAAGGGGGACATTAGGGCGTCCCCCCAAGACCGCAATTTTCTGGGGGACTGTCCTCCTCAAAGGGGGACGTTTGGTCACCCTATTTATACTTAATCTGTTTGGTACTATTTACTCGCCTAGTACGTATTTGGTCGCAGAGTTGAATTTGGGTGAGTTATTATCAATGTAAAAGGCACAGTAGGTCATTTTTCTAAAAATGGCATCCTCAGTACATCATATGAGGACGGTATTAAAACAGCTCAGTGATCTTGCTTTTATATTCGAGACAAGTTTCTTTTACGAACACTCTTGGAAGTGCAGAGCGAATCCCGTCATACTTTTCAGCTAGAAAATCCATTCATTGACATGACATCATATGATTATTAGTAACACATGAGAAGGATCATAAAAAATTTACCGTCGCTATCGTTGTTATTATGACTATAGAGAGAGAGAGAGAGAGAGAGAGAGAGAAGGAGAAGAGAGAGGAGAGAAGAGAGAGAGAGAGAGAGAGGAGAGAGAGAGAGAGAGAGAGAGAGAGTTGCTTAAAATGTCTCATTCCCCAGGGCCCCATCTCTATCGGCTGCATGCTGATCTGTGATTGTTTAGATAAGCGAGACGCCAACCCCACCTTATCGTCTTTCTAAACAAACTAAAGCAAAGTTAACCTCTGGTGTCTGATGGTGGTTAGGGGTCGAGTGCATCAAAAGGGCGCCTATTTAACAGCGCTGGCCCCACCCCCAACCTAAACCCCCTTCCCCTTACCTCTACCCTTAAAACACAAGCTCTCATAGAGTCTACACAACGCTGCATTCCGACCTCCTCCCTGCCTGACCTTTGTGATCGATCCCCAAATACAGGTCACAAGAGGGGTCAACTGGAAGGGGGCCGGAGAGGACCCTTCTGGACACCCCTTGCGACACCTCTCTCCCCTCCGCTCCCTTCTGTAGAAGGGTTCAAGTCTGAGGTGACCTTGTCGACACCCTGCGATAACGGCCTAATAACTACAAGGTCCCAGGGCACTAGCAACAACACGGCGGAACCAATTAGATGCGGAGTTTTCTCGTGCGATGCCTCGATGGAAGAATGAGGGGGAGAGGCGACCACATTGTCGGAACATGTCAGGTAGGCAGACATACACAACCTCAGAAACACTGAGAAACAGAGATATGAAAATCGTTATTTTCCTGACCTACTTTAGAGGCACGTTGGGGACACTCAAGACTTTATATATATAATACCCAAGTGAATCTGTTTCAGAAAGTAGGAGAGACCATTTTATGAATGGTTTCACCTTGCTGGATTAAGGATTACTATAACTGGTTCACTTAAGGTAGATTCTTGGGTGATCCCTATGCCTACGAGACGTTAGTTTGGCGGCCGCTGATTGGCTGGGAGCTGCCTACCTCCCGGTACCAGCCAATCAGCGGCCACCAAACAAACGTCTCGTAAGAATAAGGCTCATCCGAGAATCTATACCAAGTGAATCAGTTACGTCAACCACCCCCCCCCCCCCCCCCCCAATTTTCAGTTAATTACGGAACGCTACAAGTTTTGGCAGTGACTGATGACTCACGTTTGTTGTTCCCTATGTATTCATCTCCAGCTGTGACCAAAAAACAGTCGATTAATTCGCAACTTAGCTCAACAGATACATGGCGGATTTTCAGGAAATGCGTCCAAACCGTTTCCTTCTCATCACTTGTCTGATTCAATTGTGAGCCGACGCTTTACCAGCTGCGCTACAGAGAGAGAGAGAGAGAGAAGAGAGAGAGAGAGAGAGAGAGAGAGAGAGAGTTATCAATCTTGCGACTGAATCCATAAGAACCACTACTGAAATTCCAGAAGCTTGTAAATCAACATGGCTTAATATAAGGACAGCGGCCACCACCAAAGAGCCACATATTACTTGCCTAATGTTTGGGATTTTTATCAACACTCCGGCGGCACAAGTCACAGTTAAGGTCAACCTCGGACAAGAAGGAAGGGGAAGGGTGACTTTGGCTCGGAGGGAAGGGAATAGTACAAATAAAGTTAGTCTTAGTCTATGTGGGGGTGGGATGGAAATCTTAGAGGGATGCTGATATGCCGTTGTTCGATCCCAAAGATTGTTTATCCATGACATTCCTCAACTCTCAACACCAATAACCATCTCTTTGATTAAGGAGAGATGAAGGAGAAAGGCCGTATGGGCGTATGTGGGGGTGTGGGAGATGGGTGGGTACCAGGGAGGTAAATGATACCTCTTAATGAGGTACTTCGACCTCAAGAGAAACTGCCTTCTTCGGTTCAAGCGAACTTTACCACCGTCCAATTCTAATATTCAGGAAAGCTTGTGCTGCTGAAGTGCGGTCGAAAATATGTCAAGAATAAACAAGCTTTGATACTGAACCATGGCGACAAATGGCACTACACAGAACCGAAGAACTAGGAAGATACGAAAGTTAATAAAATGTTATGAGAGGAATATTAGGATATAATCTAAGTACGTTATATGGAGCTCTCAACAAAATTAATGTCAGGGACATGTAAGTAAAAAAAGAACTTTGTAAAGGTGGTGCGGAGAGAGAGAGAGAGAGAGGAAGCACGTCATATCAAAGTAAAAAGACGACGAAGAACAAATACTTGGGAGGATATTATTTGAAGAAAATCAGAGGAACGTTATCAAAACAGTCGCTAAAGCCGATAAGAGACACTGATGGTAAAAAAAAAATGAGTGATAGCTCTGACAATATCAAGTGTTTGAAAAGAAATGTGTAAGAGTTAAAAAACGAGCAGGGAGGAGTAAAACAAAATAAAGTAAAAAATGAGGCCAAGAGACAAGTGAGAGAGAGAGAGAGAGAGAGAGAGAGAGATGACTGGGGCTGTCTGCAGGTGCCTCATCATCACTTCAAGTTTTTAGCGGCGCGCTTAAAGGACCCTTTCAAAGCTTCGTTGTTTGCGCGCGCGCACTCACGTACACATGAACAAACAAATCCCCAAAAACGTGTCATATATTATCATCAAATAAAAACGTCTATGATACCTGACCATACAGTCCATCAAGAAATTTTAATCGTTGATCGATTGATTTCTGTAATGTGGCGTCGCACCTTAGTCACGAATCTCCTAATGGAATGGCTATGCTACTTGTCTTGAATAGACGCTTTGGCGAAAGGCTTTGCATTCCACCTTTCACAGATGTTATCTACATATTCGACTAACATTCACCTACTAGCTCTTGTTTACCTGTCATGAAATTTAAAACTGCCATCTGTGATGATCTTAAGTCTTTCTACCCTCACTTGCTATGTCTTATTTTCTGTGCAACACTCGCCTGTCATGAACGCGAATTCCATCTCATGAATGATAGATGAGTACTTTCCATCTTCTTCTAGCTTTCCATGTAAGGCAACTGGATAACTACCGTAACACGTTCACTTCCAACCTCCTCAAAAAAGGATGGGCTATAAATGGTCAGTTGGAAAAAGATGTCCTTCCCATCAATGGCAGTTTACCTAACAATAATTCGATGGGGCTGAAGAGCAACCTGCCCCCTTCCCCCCACGCCTCCACCTACCTTAGCCTCCACAAACATGTCTAAAATTCGTTCTCTCTTGATCCCTCTCGAGGAGAACCAAGTAGCCACTCTGTGGGACTCAGCAGAAGTCAACACAATGCTGGACTGACATGCGTTGCGTACGTCTGCCTCGTGGGCTAAGTTGTCTGCCAGTTTCCGAGACTAATCCCGAAAACGCACATTTTTCTTGCTTTTTATTCGTTCTGAAGTACATCTTCCATTTCCATCTTCATATGACTTTATGGAAACTGGGCTTCGTGTGTATATAGCCTGGGAAAACTTGAGCGCTCAACTCAACATTTTTGCTGTCTTCACTTTGCGAATACAATTTGTGGCATTTTCTTCACTGAATGGAGTTGAAACTGAGTTTTGTATGAATACCCTTCAAGAAGCCTGAATACTTATCCTTTTTATGACTCTGTAATGCTCATAGTTTTTTCCACTTCATTTGACTAATAGAGGTTCGTTCTGGAGTTAATTCTGAAAGGTAACTGGATGGCACTTTCCCTCAGTCGAAGTCTATCCAATGTCTTGGTATCTCTACATTAAGGGTACTGTCATCGTTGCGACAGGTGACTTTTTCCTTATGATGTATGGACCGATATAAGAATGGTCAATGTTGTGGCCTCTGAAAAATACGAAAAACAATGATAAACAGTTTCCGCCTAATCGGGAAAATTCTCCTTCACCTTCCTGAAATGCTGCCGCTACTTGGCACTCGCAGGTCTCCTGCGCTGCTGTTTTGTTTCACGAGTCAAAGAGCCTCTATATGGTGGCCGGAAGTATTTCCATTTCATTATTTGAGGTTTTTCACTGCACAAAAAATAAATATAAGTAAATAAATAAAGAGCCTCTATATGGTGCCCGGAAGTATTTCCATTTCATTATTTGAGGTTGGTCAGTGCACAAAATAAAAAAAAATAAAAAAACATCAATCAAGCATATGCTCTACTTAGTAACAGGCAGGATTTAGAACCGAAGATCATGAGAGGGTATTTGCGTTTAAAACAAAAAGGAATAAAAATAATAAAAAGTCGTTGCTGATAATATCGATAACGTTATGATGTAATTCCTCTCTATACTCAGTCTCACTGATTTCACTTGTGAAATGAAAACACTTGTATGTAATTTTCCTCAGTTACTTTATATGAGAGCGAATGTGGATCGCGTAGTCATGGCCATCAAAATATAAAATGAACGAGAATAACTCGTATGAAACGTTAATGCAGCAGAACTCGATAGTTGTTGAAAACGAAAAGCGTCTTGAAATATTCTATTAGAGAAGCAGTTGCTGCCATGAAACTTGCTCATTGAATTCTTCACAAAATGACAACTTCCGTCCTTTGAGGGGAAAGAATAAAAGTAGGTTTACGATGACCACCGTTGCTGCCGAGTTTGTTTTCTAAAAAAAAGTAAGAAGCTCAGCTCAATAACAACACGTAATGTGTTTGTGTTCGTGAAATTCTCAAATCCTTGATGACGCATTTAGCTAAATGTGTCGTAGGAATGAAGATCAACTTATAGGGAATGAATTTTAAATCTCGGCGGCCGATGAATATCAAAGCAACTCTCAATTAAATCAACGATATATATATATAATTATATATAGATATATATAAATATATAATAATTTATATATATATATATATATATATTATATTCATATGATTTGTGTACAAACTGTGCATCAAGTAGTACAAGTCCCTACACATAAACCAAATACCTTTGACGAAGACCGAATAACTGGAGATAGAGGGAAAGTCGGAAATGGGGTTCTACCAAAATATTCAATCCAGGAAGCTAAATTTAGTCTGTTTATTCGTCCGTGCTTTGGAAGGCCATCAATTCTAAAAGAACTGAAGTATTTACAATAACATTCAAATGTTACGTAGTCGCAAGTCTGTGCAAAGTTCACGCCATGATTCAACAGCAAAGTTTTCTCATTCGTCCTGAAAGAATCATGAAGGGAACACGGTTTCATTTCAATGAAAGAGAGAGAGAGAGAGAGAGAGAGAGAGAGAGAGAGAGAGAGAGAGAGAGAGAGAGAGAGAGAGGTTGATTCAAGTAGGAAGCGGCAGGCTGAAAAAAAAAAGCATCCAATGCATGTATTCATTTGGATCTATAAGTGTCTGGTATCAACTTACAGCTCACGATAACTAAGAAAAACTTTCTATTTTTGGCACCTGTTTTAACTTTCCCCGAAGGCAACTCGTACATTTTGGTGCGCAGTGTGTTTTTAATTGCAGTTAACATGTTTTGTGTAGCAACGTCTAATCCTCTAGTGTGTAGCAAAGGAAACGGGGAGCACAGTTAGCAAATCAGTCTTGGGTGTTAAACTCTGGGCTTTGGTTTATTATCTTAAAATGTTTGTCGTTACCCGACCTTCACTGAAACAGGCCTGTCAGTGACATAACTGCCAAACAAGAAACCAAGTTTCTTGTTCGAATATCGTCATCTGTATTCAACAGGACTATGTAAAAGTTGTTTGGTTACATTCATCACAAACAATAGTTCATCATCAGCAGTCTGCGCAGGCGAACATGTTTCGCAATTAGCGCGGACAAGGACGGCGTTGTGACGACCGGCGAAGTTTATTGGCTGCAACACGATTCCCGCGGGCGCCTTCTCCTCAACAGCTATTCCTCAACCCTTCCTTTCTGAATCACCCCGAGGTCAGGCGAAATCGTTACTTGAAATAACCGTCAGTGATTTGATTGGCGAAAATAACCACGGGGCACTTGGGGAATTGCAGGTTTCACTGAAAGGCCCTCGAGGAAGTTAGTTATTTCCAGCAATATACCACCGACGAACTCGGTCGGGTAAACGCAATCACGACGTCGGTTCGTTAATTTGACTGGCGAATGAGGAGTTTCTTTGGCGGTGTCCATAAGGTCGTGTTTACCGTTTCACGTCAAAAGAATAACAACAACCATGCAATTACTTTCGTTGCTGAGCACAGCTGATTTCGTGTTTTTGTCCTCGTGTTTTGTTCTCCTTTATAGGGCGCCGAAATTGCAGGGCCGGGTTCGGTCAACTCCTCACTTTCTTCTCGATATCAAGTCATTGGTAAAACAATATCGAAATTGGCTTTTTGGAGACTAAAGAAAGCGGTCGCATCTAAAGATGAGGCTATTTATTCTCCTTTAATTTAAAAAAATCACGGGAACCATGACGTAAAAGCCATCGGCCGAATAGTTTGTAATTCCATTTTGGGGGACACAGTTACGTATATACTGAGAGGGAAGGTTATACAACTTGTGTGTGAATAGGAGTCGGATATATTTTCCCACATGTGTGTGTGTGTGTGTGTGTGCGCGAAGATCTTCCGCCCTCTTCCACTGAAGGGCCTCTGCCCTCTGGCCTGTCTAAGACTTTGAGAGCCCTAGCCTGTGATGATGGTGTAAAAATGCAAATCTTGGAATCCCTTTTTATGTGTGGCCACGTTTTTTGCCCGTCTTATCTTCTGATAGGTCCATAAAGAGCGGGCCTTATCTCCCCCTGACCCTCCATTGGTCACTCCTCAGCGGACTTGTCTCGCTGTGATTCGTCCGCACATCAACACTGGAAATAGCAGGGAATGTAAGGTATCCCGAGCGATGCACAGCGAAACGCCTGACGAACATTTCAGAGAAAAGCTATACAATAGTAACTTATTAGAATATCGCTATTGACATGTTGGAAGACAAAAAGTCTTGACTTGTGTACGCGTGAGTGTATGAGTCTGTGTGTGTGTGTGTGTGTGTGTGTGTGTTTCGGCCAACTCGCTATCGTCCAACGTCGAACATGACAGCGTTCACACGTGACGCTGGCGCCGAATAGAAAAAAATAAAAACAAAAAAACACAAAGACTTAAACAAGAACAAGGTGACCTCTGCCTGCCTTGGCTGAAAAAAGGTCAACCGACACCTTACAAAATACGCAATTGAGAAGGTCTTAAGCATGACCCGAGAAGCCCCACAGATGATCTTAAACCTTAGGGGGTCAGCCGGAGTGCTCAGCAGAAACTACTTTCTTGGCGCTCCAAGATCTCTCATAGTAAGAACGTTTCCTCATTCTTCGCTTTTCTCCTCTTTACTCATCTCTTCTCTCTACCCTTTCTTCCTCTTCTGCTTTTTTTTTCTTTTTTTCGTCTCCGGATGGCAGTGTCTCAACCCCTCCGGCGAAAAACGACACACTATGAAAAGTTTGACGACCTCTTGGAATCAAAATTATGATGACAGGAAAACGACTCCTGCTCGCGCGCCGCTCTTCTCTTGTTTACATAAGGACACTCGAAGGCCTCCCCGGGACACCACCTTCATTAATATGCATTTAGGGGCTTCGCCATGCGAGTGTTTAAGAGGCATCTCCCCGTTTTTACTTCTTTGTAATAATGTCTCAATGGTTTCTTTTACGATAAAAGAATTAGACTTTGAACTTTCGGAATTTCAGCGGTGGAATGTGGCAGATACTCTTTGCGGCGGCGCCAGAATCTTTCCTTCGGGTAGGAGAATATGAACGCCCTCTACCTGCCTCTTGCTCTGATGGGCTCTTCCATTCTTTAGCCGTTACTTCAATGGAAAGTGTTAAAGACGACGATGTCACTGTTCGCCTTCTGAATTATGGAGTTGGGAAAGAAAGACTGGGAAAAGAGCTGCTGTCTCGCACTTGACATGACATATCTTGGCGTTCATTCTTGTATGACTTTGTGCGTGCACGCTAACATTTGTTCTTCACCTCTAATGCTCCTAAAATTACTTAAGCCCCACGAGACCTTATGGCCACCAAAGAGCTACAACCTCACTTCGTACCAACCGCCCAGAAGGCTACTATTTCAAAAGCAAATACCGTCCCCACCCCCACCCCCACCAATCTCCCAAAGCTGATAGTCCGCATACGTAAATTTTTGCAAAATTTAATGTACAAAATCTTCTATGATGCCACGAAAACTAATGTTTACTAAAAGCAAATGAATCCCAACAGTTACTTGACCCTTTATAAGCCATGGAACCATTTTGTGAACTTTCACAACATGGAGGCACCAGCGTTAAAATGAGAGAGAGAGAGAGAGAGAGAGAGAGAGAGAGAGAGAGAGAGAAATTACCTGATGTACCCTCCGCCAGTGATTGGGGATTACCTCTACGAGGCACTTCTCTGTGTATACTTCGATACTACTAACTGCCATTATTCAAAGCAATGGATGCTGGAACTGACTTTAGATTGAAAACAAGGTGTCCGTTTTAGAGTCGCTGAATTGATCGGTGGCATTTCATCTTGGCTCATCAGGTACGATATCCAGGTACTTGTCTAACTTCAGTGTGTGTGTATGGATCGATTCGTAATCGTGGGGACACACAGATAAAGCCAATTCCGTAGGTTAGAGGCCGTGAGTGGGAATATGGGGTAGGAGCAATCTCGGCTGGGTTATGATACGAAGTAAGTTGTTGCAGAAAGCATCTGACACCTGTTCAAGGATTTCGGTGGAA
>NC_061100.1:76761012-76766012 GCF_015104395.2 Macrobrachium nipponense | reverse complement strand
TCTCTTTACTTTTCATACTATTTAACGTAACGGTCGACTATTGCTTTCTCTCTTCACAAACAAGTGAAATTTCTCTCTCTCTCTCTCTCTCTCTCTCTCTCTCTCTCTCTCTCTCTCTCTCTCTCTTTTACAGGGGGTGGTGGGTGATACTCTCGGCATTTCCATCAACGAACGACACATTATGCAAATAATATATTTATCATGTATTGCAAATATCAAAGTTGAGAGGAGGGGTTTCGTTGTAGAGACCAACAAATATTTTTTCAGGATTTCTCACTGGATTCTCTCAGCTGCGCTGAATCGGTAGGCCTACTATCAATTTAAGATTTTTTTTTCTTTTACTTTTCACTACAAAAAACCATTTCTGGTAAAAAATAATTTCCATATTTTTGTTGCACAATTTTCTCTGAATTATGACTTCTCGTTGCCTAATTTTTTTCAATACTTTCCAACAATTTATTAACTTCCTTGAACCACAGATAATAATTTATAATATAGTAAAGACTGATTTGATGCTGCTATTTCATTTTTAAATGGCACCGAATCAGTAGGAATAATAAGGAAAGAAATAAACAAACAAATCCAAGTAAAACATAAAAATTGGAAGATTGTCAAGCCCTCGCATAGAACTGACGAATTCCCTCTCTTTGATGATCCTGACATTCACAAAACACTTGCCATAAATCAAAAGAGTGTCGTGTGATATCGAGTCGTGCGCCACGAAGGGGTGGTGGCCAAACCGCGGACTAATCACCCATGACGTCATTTCCGACCAGTCGGGTTTCCGGCCCGTTTGTTTCCCGCCAAAACTTCCCGCGTCCGATTGTCTACGGTGGCCGAACCTGCATTCAAGGTAATGGACGGTATTTTATAAACTCCTATAAAAAGGACCGACTCTAATCGGAAAAGGGCCTTTTCACCTTCAACTAAGGTGAAAACGACCCTTAGACTTTCTCCAGAACGTGAAAAGAGACGACCGAAGTCGATGGAATTCTAGGGAATCGAACGAACACGGTCCAGCGATCATTTTTTATCGGCAGTTGGCATTGAATGATCAAAACGTAAGTAATACGGCCATTACTCTGCTCGAGGGAATGGCTGGCCGGCGATTTAAATTGGATTTGAAAAGAAAAGGTCTGATCGCGCCATGGAAATTGTAAAACATTTATGGCCTACTAATGGCGGGCTAGAGGAGAGAGAGCGAGTGGGGCTGGCGAGGGGAGACTTCTCGTCTGAATTCTTCTTAAAACGAGGGGACGGTGGAGACCACAAGAGGGGAAATGGACTCCCAGAACGCGACAGCCGCCCGTTTCATCTGCATAGACTTCCAATTTTTACTGCATTAAAGAAACGATTTGAAATGAGACCGAGAAACGAAAAGAAATTCTCCCTCTCTGTCCCCCCACTTCCTTTTTTCTTATTTCTGGAAACCTTTTGTGGCCACGAAATACTTGTGGGAGCTCCACTTTGGCTCCTGAATCAAACATATTTTAGGTCTAAGTGAATTGAGAGAATTTCGCTTCAATTTGGTCAATTTTTGTTTTCTAAGGAAAGGTGTAAACCCAAGAGAACAGATCTTTTGGATCTTACCTAGATAGTAACCCCCAAGGGTTTTCGGGTTCCGGTTATCTATGACTGATATTTCTTGGGGGTCATTAAAGTCTTTTGTTTATGTTTTATGGTAACCCCCAACGGGTTTGTACTAAACACGCCGCAAAGGTGGATACATACCGAGTTAAAAACCTCTGGGGGTCACTACCTAGGAAAGATGCGGCCTTTTTGTTTTTTTAACTAATTTTGTCGAGTCAAGACGTTGTGAATCTACACGTGGAATAAAAAGGAATTTATAAATAAGAGACAAAACAGAGTGAAAACATGAGTCTTGTGCGTGGGGAAGTGAAAATATGCGTAAAGATCCTAAAATTACTTTAAATAGTGAATCCACTGCATTTTAGGTTTTTAAATATAATTTCTACCTACTGAACCATGACATAAACACGAAGTGTTTATATAACCGTGTATTAAATTATATATATATGTATATATATTAATCTAATGTATTATATATTATTATAACTTTAATTTAGGTAATGCATGTATGCTAAAAAAATTGTTTGTCTGTTACATTTGTATGTATTTTTGTTGTATCATGTATGTACGTAGTATGTATGTATGTATGTATGTATGGTATGTATGTATGGTGTATGTATGTATGTATGCACGTACATTGTGCAAGTCAAGTGCCAATAGCATCCTACAAAGGCTCATAAGCCATAAAGAAAGGCTTAAGGGTCGATTCGACCCTGTTTTCCCCGTCTCTTCCTCCTCCTCCTCCTCCTCCGGCGAGATGAAACCCCGGGACTTCCGGAGTCCTTTCTTTAGGGTCGCGCGCGCGCGGACGAAGGGCGGTGGACGCCGGAAGAAAAACACTAAACTGATGCTTTTGTCTCTTGATGGGGGTTATAGAGGCTCTCGTGATGGTGCTGCGCGCGATCGGGAATCCCATTCGATTGGAGAAAGAAGATCGAGAGAGAAGAGGGGCTTGATGGTAAGGGAAAGGGTGCGAGTTCATCTGAGACAATATAATAATAATAATAATAATAATAATAATAATAATAATAATAATAATAATAATAATAATAATAATAATAATATTTTATCAGCAAGAATTACTGTAATACTAGGAAAAATAGAGACAGTAACTCTCGACTCTGACATTCCGTATCTTCTGTAAGCTTGAATCAATGTCACTTAATTCTACATATGTACTTACTTAAGGGTCTTGGCAACTAAAGGAGACAGACCGTCCCGGAGTGGACGACAGCAGGTCTAAGAGCACGATTTTTATACCCAGACTAACGATGTTACAAAAAATAAATTGCGCTTCATATTGAATATAAATATATATATATATATATATATATATATATATATATATATATATATATATATATTATATATATAAATTCCCCTTCGGTACATATATGAAAATATATCATTTGGGAGGTAAGTGAATTTAGATATTAAAGGACATTTGTAGCTTGAATTGATATATATATATATATATATATATATATATAATATATATATATATATATCTAGATAATATAATATATAGATATATAAGCTAGATATATAATATATATATATATATATCTATATATTGACTATATATATAGTATATATAGTATATTTACACACATGACAGTACATATAAATGATCCCTTTAGATGAGGTGGGGCACTAGAATGCCTTTCTTTACCTTCCGCCTCTCATCAGGGAACACAAAGCCGAAGAGAACAAGAAAATAAAGAGGCAATGGCGGAGTAAAAGGAGAGTGAAGGCCGTTGGCATAAAAATCATCATCCGTGGTTTATGTCTTTTACGATGCCTTATCGCTTCGGGTATCTTCAGACTACTTCATTGTTTAGTGAAAGGATGAAATAAATCTCAAAAATGAAGGAGCTCTCTCTCTCTCTCTCTCTCTCTCTCTCTCTCTCTCTCTCTCTCTCTCTCATATTTCTTTGACCATACACGTTTTTCCGGTGCAGGGAAAAACATGTCGCCAGAAATCGTTCGCAAGTAATCTGGGATGAAGTAGCTAGGCCCACTGTGGTTGCGACCAACCACTGCCACATGGCTAACAAGTGCACAATTCACCGCTTAGGCCAAAAGAAGCACAATGCTATTTAACGGGGGTAGCATAAAACATATTTGCATTTAGATCTAAGAACCTTTCGCTGGTCCCGCAAACTAGTCACTGGGCCACGCGAGTCCATCTTTTACATAATGGTCAACGAAAGGTTCAGTGTCATATATGAAAATCAATTAATGGTAGCAATTTCAAATTGAAGATGTCAATACAATGAATTGTTACTCAAGGTTAATCCAGTCAAATAAATTCGACTGAAAGGGGTTTATTATCAATAAGGCCAATCTTGTATTTGAGAGACGAATCAGCGGTCTCATTCTCTTATTGAGAGTTCGGTTAAGGAGATCACTCTCTTGTCTCAGAATGACTTCAATGAGGTCAGTCTTGTACAAAAGGGGTCAATCATATTTGAGGAGAGAATCACTGAGATCAGATGTGAATGACTGAGATCAACCTCGTGACTGAAAAGAGATTCAATGATATCGATCTCGTACTTGGGATGAGAATCTATCAGACCATTCTCGCACTTGGGGCGAGAATCAATGGGATCGATCTCGTGGGTGAGATGCGAGCGAGCGAGTGAGATCAATTTGGAAAGAGAATTTGTGAGACCAATATCATATTTGGGATGAGAATCGGCGGGACCAGTCTTGTATTTGAGATAAGCGAATCAACGAGATGATCTCGTCCTAGGCGACAGTTTCCTTCCTTCCTCTTCCAATTAAAATTTCATCGCCCTCCGGCCAAAAACCAGACAATGGACGCGGACGATAAAAGAACAAATAGCGATCAGCCAATCAGAGATCAGCCAAAGGTTATCCAATCTGGGGCGTCTTTTCCCTTTCTTCTCTCTACTGACCTTCGCTGGAGATGATTTCCTCTCTCTCTCTCTCTCTCTCTCTCTCTCTCTCTCTCTCTCTCTCTTCCGTGTTGGCCATCAGTTGAGCTATTCAAGTATCGGCCTCACGTTGATTACCTACAGCAGACACTCGGGGTCTCCCCTTGATTACCTCCGGACACTTCTGTCACTCGCTTGACGCTGCGATCATGATCCCATCTTTTGCTCTTTGCTGCTTTTCCTACGTTTAGTTCATTTGCCGAAATACGGGGTGCAAACATACCGAGAGCGTTCGGTAGTCTGCTTATTTTAACGAGTTCCTTTGTTATCTGGCCGGGTTCCATACACATTTAAGAAAGTTTTTTTTTTAGTTTGTTTGCTAGAAATAGGCAACTTTTTTAATGTTCTCCAGCCATCTTAGTTTTGTTGATTTTGTTTATACATATACGAAGTCCTGATACAGTTTTGAAGCAGCTATTTCATTTGATTTCTTAGGAGACTTTTGATGAC
>NC_061100.1:76718512-76753512 GCF_015104395.2 Macrobrachium nipponense | reverse complement strand
ATATGACACATCTTCATCTAAGGATGTAAAGATATGTGTAGGTCACTGTGTTCATAATGATAGCCCATGGGAAGAACCTGACCAAGCCATGGCCCATGACTCTACCAAATTGGTCCATAGCTACCGGACACCGAAACTGGTCTAACCTCATCTATCACTGGAGCTTTAAGAGGTTACAGGCAGATATTTTATCAGGTGTTGTTGCTTAGCGAGTCGGTATGGAAGAACAGACTCCAATTGGCCCTCGCCGTCTTCTCTTAATACCGGCCAAGGAGGGAACTCAGACATAACGTTCCTGGGAAGGAAATGGTATTTGGAATGAGAGACTTACGGGAGACAGAAAGTTTCCCGCGGCTACACCAGCGCGGGAGGAACGGCATCTTCCAAACACGCTCCTGGGTTGTATTAACAGATGACCCGCCTAGACATCCCTAAGGATAGCAACAGATGGCTCATACCGCCGAGGTGATAATGCCGAAGAGATTCCTCTCCAGAGGCCCTCTCCTTTCTTCTCCTTTCCATTTGGATGATCTAAAACCGCTGCCAGCCGAATGAATATGGAACGAAGCGCACAGATCTCGCCGCAAACGACCGGGCATTCCCGTATTTTCGCCTTCATTAATTATAATTTGTACTTGCCCCACTGAACACGAATTGGTTTCCATCTGGGTCCTTTATCCTTCCCCGCATCCACGAAACCAGGGAGCTTGAACAGACCAGCGATAGATAGTGTGCCACCATCGCCAAGGATCCTCAAACCATTCGAATTCAAATGTTATGATCCGGCGCCGCATTAACATGAAAATGACGCCAATGCTCGCCAGAGTCTCGCCGCACACTTCCACTAGGATTTCAATTCGCCGTTTGTTTTTCTCTGTCCGTCGCTGTCGCTCTTTCTAACTGACGTAGTCCTCCGAAAAAAAGAGAAACAGGAATCCCTTATCACAGGTAAGGAGAGAGAGCCACTTGCAATTGCCTCTCCAGCCGTAAGGTAACTCGTTCGCTCATAGTCCCTTTCAGTTCTATATTCCAAACGCGGACCTTCATTTGCATTGTAGATTTGCACAACTCCGATTCTCTGGTATCCGCTCCCGCTCCCTCCTCTCCGTCCCCCCTTCCCCCAACCCCTCCACCTGAAAGACCTCTTCTCTCTCTTTAGAGTTTCGGTCGCTAGCGAGAACCTGACCCCCCTCCACCCCTCACCCCTACCCTGATTCAGGGTGCTAAAGATCATCGAGCTGATCTCCAACATGGGCTGACCATCAGGGAACCATCGGCAAGACATCAATCACGGTGTTCTCTTCGTCATGAAGAGGCCATATTTAGCGCCGCTTGTCACTACCAGTAAGCGAAAACAGGCACTGCTAACTGCCAACACGGGACTCGACTTGATTTTATCCGCCCTCCGCTCTGGGCGAAGAACGTGCAATAGGTCTCGTTAACACAGCCTGACTTTTTGAAATATTGGATTAATCCTTGGGCAAATAGGGGTGTCAGGTGTGACAGCTGGTCATTAAAAAGGTAATGGAAATGATGTGGAAGGAAAAACTTTCTGGAAAGGCCTTCCGTCCCTCAGCAAGAAGTACGAGATAAAACTGACTGGTATTAGCATTAATTAGACAGAGACAAATCAAAATGAAAACAATTTTGAAATGACTTCATGAAGAATAGCACATTTTTAAATGCGCCCGTTAACATACAGAGCAGCTATTAAGGAATAATATCTACCAACAATTATGAACCACATCACAAATGGATGCAGTGTTAATAGCAAAAGGATAGGGAGAATTATATATAACGAAGCTGTGGACATTGTAGATTAAACATCATATTTCGAGTGAAACAGCTGGGTCACGTCAGTCATAATGGCCGATGACCATGGCACACGACTGGCACTATCATAAAGGGTGGAGGAGGTGTGTTGGTGGATCACGATTAACTGGATCAAGCAGGACTGGCTCCATAATTAGAGAGGACCGAAGAGAGACCACAGTGGCATTATCGCAGAAGAGAACCTCGAGGGCTAATGTCTTCGCGTCCCTCCTCCCGCCCTCCCCCAAGAGACCATTAGAGGTGGAGCATGATTACGTCCCGTATACAAGATCAATTATGTTTAAACGATCCTAACAGGCGACCAGTTCCATTCCCACACCCCCTAGCTACGGGGACCATAGCAGACGACATCTCACCCTAGTTGTTATACATTAATGTGCCACAATATGCATACATCTTGTGTAGGCACATTATCAGGAACCCTTTTCTAAGCAACATTTTCCACTTCTAAGTAACATTTTCCACTTCTACGTAACATTTTCCACAGAAATGTGAGCGTTTATGAACTATAAAATCTTTATTTAAAGTGAGATTTGGAGCTTTCACGAGTTTTAAATAAAAAGATGAAACCGTTCGAGTTCTGCAAAAAGGTGGTATCTGTAGAATACCAATTTCCGAATATAAGAATCTTTTGAAAGGCTTCAAGAAAAACACTTGAAACTTTAGCTGTGAGAAGCAGGCAAAGAATCTGTTAAAAATAAATAAGCAGCTAAAGAGTCTTAAAAATATATTTCTATTTACATATAGGAAAAATGCCAGTTTTCAGCAATAATAAAAAAGTATTTTGGAAATCAAAATATAATATTATAATATTTGATATCAGTTTACGAAAAATCCTCAAATAGTGAGCTTGATAAGCAGGTAAAGAAATGTTTAAAAATTTTAAAATAAAATACTTCTAACGCACGGGAGTGGTTGAGTATGAGGAAGGGAGGTGGGTGGGGTGGGGGGGGGGGTGGGGGGAGGTTTGAGTAAGGGGAGCCGGTGGTTGAGTAGGGGTTGGAGTTGGGTAGGGGCGGGGATAGAAATGATTCATAAGAACATCATACATTTTTCCGTTGGACTTTAAAAAGCGACTTTGATCCCTCTTGTTGCATAAAAGTGCAATTCAACGTGAAAATTAATATTCAAGTGGTGTTAACAGGCTCAGAAAATATCACCGTTTGGATTTCATCCACGAAATTTTATGCTTAATGCCTTTAGCTCACCCCCCCCACCCCCTTCCCTAAACCAACCGGGAATCTCTGACCGCCTCCTCCCCTCCCCTCTCTTTCACAAAACGAATTCAACCCTTGGCACCCCCTTCTCTCTCTCTCTCTCTCTCTCTCTCTCTCTCTCTCTCTCTCTCTCTTCCTAAAATGAAAGAACAACCACATAAAAGCACATTATATAAATATTCAGAGGCAATTCGGGTGATTGATGGGTTTTTTAGTTGCTTTCAGATGCCAGACCTCCTGAATATTGAAATAAACTGCCCGATGCCTCATCATAAAATGGTTTAATTTTACCCAGTCGAGTCTGCTTGTGCGTTTTTGTGCATCTTTGTCTGTGCATACTTAGCATTTTCATGATCAATTGTAATCTAGAACATACTTAGTACCCTAATGGAGAAGAATATTATCAGATTTATACCAAAGGTACTGTACAAAATAATATGAAATAACATCCAGTTTTTATGGACGCTAATCTGACAAGTTGATATGCGAGTATGAAAGATTGAATAAAGAGTAAAAGGATTCCATTTAATTTGAAAGACTTCAAATAATTAGATCCACAAATAAATACTCTTAAGGATATGAAATATCTATCGTGAATTATATTTACATTTAGTGTTCGAATTCCAAGATATATTTGTACGAAATATTCATCTTCATTCCCTCAAGGAATAATCATTCGAAGGAAACCTCCCTCATTCTTTTGTAATAAACAAGTGTTCGCGACTTCAAAAACAAGATTTACCCCACCAGGAAACACCAGCGTCTTGGAAGCTACCGGTGAGGAATTCTCTGAAATTTCAATTTACAGGACATGAAATGACTCCACTTGCTTCATAAGCAATGATAAATATTTTTTTTTGATCTAAAATCACTTGGGGTCAAAATAGAAAGGATCATATCCATTTTAAAGCTGTTTTATTAAACACACACACGAACCCATGCACGCGTCTTCCATCCAATTGGAGCGTAATAAACAACCTTCCAGCTGACACCCAGCTTCGACACTCTCCTTCTCAGTTAATTGTTTCTAGCGTGGAGGGTTACATCGGGTCCTTCCAGTCGGGGTGCTTGGGGGTGTTCCTCCTTTGGGGGTCGAGGGGGGAGGGGTGAATGGGAGAGACTAGGGGAGGGGGTGAGGGAGCCAGTTCCGGGTGAAGAAGGGTGAGGGACGGACGAAAACCGTATGATATATTAGACAGGCGGGCATACGTACAGTACGTACATACCCTCTTAAACAGGCTCACCCTCTGTACTATCACGTCCAGGCGTCTGGATGAATGAAGTTGCAAATAATGATTATGGAAAGGGGATTCCTGGTCCCTGTCTGTTCTGTCTTCTTCGGGTACCGTTTATTCTAGTCTCTATTCGGTTTAGCTTATCTTAACGTACCTTCATATACTCATTCTTCACACATTCATCGATTCATTTACGTTAATTGTCGCGATGTCGGAAAGCTGGTGACGCCATCCTTGTAGCATTACCTCATTTTTTCAGTTCCTCGTTGGACGAGTGGTTTTCGCGCTCGCCTACAAATCCGGTGTTCCGAAGTGCGATTCTCGGCTCTGCCAACGAGGTACCAGAGGAATTTATTTCTGGTGATAAAAATTCATTTCTCGATGTAATATGGTTCGGATCCCACAATAAACTGCAGGTCTCGTTGGTAAGTAACCAATTGGTTCCTAGCCACGTAAAATATATCTAATCCTTCGGGCCAGCCGTAGGAGACCTGTTAATCAGCTCAGTGGTCTGGTAAAACTAATATGTATTTAACTTAACCTAATTTTTTCAAGGTTTCATGACTAATTCTAATATGTTTTCTTTGATATTTGCCAAATCATTCATTTGATCAAATGCGAGTGATACAAGTAATACTGCGAAACTTAAGACCCAGTTCAAAAAAAATATAAGCCTACACAATCGTTTTATGATTCTGCAAAGTTGACCTTTTCATGTGGAGGCCGCCGGGACGGGCAGCCTGAAGCCCGAAGGAACGAGTGCGAAGCATCACGACAATTATCCTAAATGAAACGGCAGACTGGCATTTTAGAAGAGAGGAAATTATATAAATTACGAAATATGACGGGGATCCACAATTGTTATTGAGATGAAATATAAAATGAGCTCGTGCAACCCTAATCTTGAAGAAATATTGGGCATGCGAAGAGGTCTTCTGAATTAGAGAAGCATAAGAACACTGAATGAAATCATGTTCCAATTCTAGCAAAGAGAGAAGTAATGGTTATGTGAATGGTGTTTTTTTTTTAAGATATGTGCACGCGAAAGACAGAGAGCGTGTATTCGAGAACTGAGATCGTTAAAGAAAACAGTGAAAACAATGATTAGTTAATGTTTATAGGTTGTGTTCACCAAACAAAAACACTTATCACGAGGACCAGGTACGTGGAGAATATTTCAGAGGGACTTCAATAAATGGTTCATGAAGACGTACAGTGAACTATGGAAAGTGGGGGGATGGGAGGGGAAGGAGTTAGAAGGGAAAAAGTAGATAGGGAACTTTCCGAAGAAGATAGCCAGACAGATAGGCAGAGATAAGGAGCAATTTTTTAAATAGGCGTTTTGGGGGAGAAATATAATGGGTCTTTTAATGATGGCGGGGAGAGCGACGCCGATACTTGGAGAAAGTCAGTGATGTTGTCTCAACAAATAAAAAAAAGTTAGTAAATGCGCCGGAGTTTCTTCGGCGCAATTGAGTTTCCTGTAAAGCGCATAAGCCGCAGTATCACGATCTTCTTGTGACTGTCTTCGATTGACATAATTACGAACATCTAGATGTGCTGCAGTATGACACTCTCAGCTAAGACCGGGCAGCGGCCCCACAGCGTTCCCCAGATGCGGTCAAATAAAGTGCGTCGGCAATGGCTCCGAAATCAGACTCGGCGGTGTCAGACGCACGATCCATGATTAAACTTAATCTTAAATATATTCAAAACTGCAGAGGCTAGAGCGCTGCAATTTGGTATGTTTAATGATTGGAGGGTGGACAATTAACATACCAATTTGCTGTCCTCTAGCCTCGGCTGTTTTTAAGATCTGAGGGCGGACAGAAAACTCGGACGGACAAACAAACCAACATCTCAATAGTTTTCTTTTCCAGAAAACTAAAAGTTTAGCAAAAGCGCGACATAACAGGGGGTTATCTTGCACAGCCATTTCGAAACTTCTAGGGATGACTAATAGCAGGTATTATTGATTACGAAGGAACAGGATTTGCCAAGAAAATGACGCACAGAAGGAATATAATTATGATAAACGTTACTGTGATCCATCCATGGAAAATAAGAGTAGAACTAAGATATTAATCTAAGGAAGATTTTTTATTTTATTTTATAAAAAGAAAAGAAAACCTTCAATGGTATGAGGACATGAAAAACTATGAAAGCAAGCAGATGAAAAAAGGGATGAAATGGGCAACACAGAGAGATAATAAAGTATAATAACCAGGAAAAGAAAGTCGCAAATTAGATTAAATAAAGGAAAATGACAAAAAGAAGGCGGTCATTACGAGGGCTGAACACAATCGGCAAAAAAGAGAAACTAACAGAAATGATGATAAAAGTTGAAAAGGAAAGAAACCTAAAATATTTAGGGGTAAGGACCAGAAAATTTTGGCTAAACAAAATAATTGATATCAGTAACATTTAGAAAAAAAGAATATAAAAATGAACTGCTTCGTAGAAAGAAAGAGAAACAGAAAGCGGCAAATCTATTAAACAACAGCAAAATTAAAGAAAAAAAAAGAGAAAAAAAAGAAGACATGAAATCCACATCCCCTTCAAGTGGACGAGTTACCAAATGAACAATGGCCGCCCAACTGCCATGATTGTTTACATGATAAGATTTAAATTAGATCGGTATCGAAAGAAGTGTCCGCGGCGGTGTACCACTTGTATTTATGGCTCCCTGGGTGACCGAGGGTGACTGTGGGGTGAGGGAGATGCTTGATAAAATGAGCTGAAGGGGAAATGTGCAATCACGGGAAGGGTTTTCGGGCGGATGGTGGGGGTTCTGGGGGTGGGTGGCGAAGAGGGGGGGGGGGGGGGGGGGAGGGAGACAGGGAAGCTGCTCCCGGAGACAAAGCAGAGCAGAGCACTTTGGCTCTTGGGTGCTGGGTTGTAATTCACTTTAAATTGCGGCTAGTCTTGTGTTTTGTGCGCGCGCATATATATAGTATATAGATATATATATATATATATATATATATATATATATATATATATATATATATATATATATACATATATATATATATATATATATATATATATATATATATATATATATATATATACTACTACTTTGGCTTGCTATCTCAAGGCAAAAACAATATCTACACCGCACAAATTTTAAACCACCATATGGTAAATGTAAGGCAGACGGCGGCACGAAGATACCGTTTATTAATATAATTTGTCGACCACACAATATAGAAATGGATGTACACTCGTATGGATACTTTGATCCCTGAAGCGACCCGAAGAACTTGCACCTTGTTTAGTACTAGAACCTCGGAGGTATCACCTACGTATATCTCAAACCAGATTACTCGTGACATCCTATGTAAAACGAGACATTGAAACATGTAGAAAGCCATACATTTGAAATATTAGGTATACAACATATACATATTTATCTATATACGTATGTGGATAGATATATATATATATATATATATATATATATATATACCATATACATTTTAAATGTATGTCACCGTACATTTTTTCCAGGTTTGTTTTATACAGGATGGCACGGGTATAATCTATATATATATATATATATATATATATATATATATATATATATATATATAATAATATATACATATATACTAGTGTAGAATTGTGGAGTTTTCAATGTTTTATAGGAAGCCCGATGGCATGAGAAACCTGATTCCTATTCTTAGTATGACCTTAAATGATTAAGATTAGAGAGAGAGAGAGAGAGAGAGAGAGAGAGAGAGAGAGAGAGAGAGAGAGAGAGAGAGTGGCAAACGTGATTCCAAATGAGACAAGACTATAGGGACATATATTTTAAAATGCACTTATATGAGTGAAAAGGCGTTGGTAAATAAACTATATATTTCACAAACCAAAGATGATCGAAATAAGTTGCTGCAGTTTCTAATTGGACATATTGTATGTATTTCTTTGAAAAATGTCGCTGACACATAAAATAATTTTTTATCATATAATTTAGTCCTTCAGTAGAAACATACCGAGAAGCCTGGCAAAGTATAAAAAAAAAAAAAAAGACTTAGTGTTGTAGAGACAATAACGACGAAATAGCAGCCGAGGAATAATGACCTTTATATTATTCATTTCAAAAGTATTTCCGTAAATAATGAATGAATTCTCTACTGGGAAGGAAAATGTATAAGAGCACAGAAACGAAACGTCCACTTCTGCAACTGATGAGGCATTGATCATCACAGAGCCGGGACTAAATATCCAATGCATCGTTCATAGCAAAAGTGAAGCTAAAACAAAGCCATTGTACTTGCGTTTTCTTGTGGAATCTGAAAAGATTCCTCACGCGAACACTAACACCCACCTGGAATGGAAGAGAAAAAATAATTACATTATGCAATGAAGGATCATTAAATTTAGAAAACATAAATTATTTTTTTGGTTAAATATCCTGATTATGCATTTAAAGAATAATCATTTCCACTAGCACAGAACGGCTCATCAAAACGAAATTCTGTGAATAGTTTGTTTATTTGCTTTCATATTTCTAGAATAGGAGCAAAAGATTAATATAGTTTGCGAAAAAAAAGAAATAATAAATTATACTTCCTTTACAAAGAACGTAAGTGTAACAAGAATAATGCTGTAATAATAGATTCATAGCACACAAATACAGCCACTCTATTTTGTTCACGAATTTATCCAGATTGTACACAAATGAATGAGCAAGACTGCGACACACACACACTCACAGACACACAAACACACACAGGTTCTAACAACAAGAGGCGGGTCCAAAGGCTTGAAGTTCGACCATCTCTACAAACACTGGCGGGAACTTCGGAGACGGTGGGAGGAGGAGGAGGAGGAGGAGGAGGAGGAGGAAGATGGAAGTGGGGAGGGAAAGGATTGCTGGATCCTCCTCGGTGAACCTCCTTTAATGAATAGAGAGAAAAGCCGAGATTGACAGCTTCAACAGACGCCTTCGGTGGGCGAACACAATGTCTAACTTTTCTCTTCCCCTCCGACGGACTTCAATGGGATGCCAAGGAGTCATCTCCTCCAGTCGAGGGATTTCAAGGACTTTTGGTACAGAATCCTCTTCTGACATAGGATTAGTTTCCTCCAATAGATAGGGTCTGTACGGTTTTTTGGACAAACCTATTTGGCTATCTTAGAAGCAGAAGTAAATTCAGGAAATGATGGGCAAAATATGTCTAAATATTTTGTAATGGTTTAATCTATTGATAAATAAGTACTAAATGAGAGAGAGAGGAGAGAGAGAGAGAGAGGAGAGAGAGAGAGAGAGAGAGAGAGAGAGAGAGGCATGTATTTCCTTTCTTTAGAGGGAAAGAAGAAAAACGGGGAGGGGAAAGCTGATGTAAAAACGATAATAGCAGCAATGATACAAACACATTCTTTAAATGGTGTCTGCTAATTTTCACACATTCTCTTCTTTTCGCTCTTAAATGTTTGAAAATATTTCCCCATTTCCGGTTTCTTTCTAGTATTCAGGGTCAGACGTTCTTGGAAGTTTGGCTTGCAAGTTCACATTTCGTCCACTTTTACGAAAGAAAGAACTGAGGCGGAATATAATCGTATATAAAACCGACATCATTTATATGAAAGGTAATAAGAGAGAGAGAGAGAGAGAGAGAGAGAGAGAGAGAGAGAGAGAGACTGCCGGTACTCATAATGGATTAACGCCCGTAATGGATTAATTAGATTGTGGGTAATCGACGACGACCCATCAGTCTCGCCCCTTCCCCCCTTTCTCAATCCCCACCCCCCACCCCCACCCGCCCCTTGTCTTTCTCTCGCCCCCTCGGTCGGGGATTTGCCACCAATGGTGTTTTCAGACTGCAGGAGGCTGGTGATCACTTGCAAGGAGGGGGTTACGAAGGGGGTTTGACAGCGGAGGTTTGAAGGGAGGAGTGCAATGTTCGTTCTGAAGGTGGGGTCAGGGGAAGGGGTTGGGTTTCAGAAGTGGGTGCAGAAGGCATTGTTTGGTAAGGGGGTTGTAAATATTAGTTAGGTAGGATGGGTTTTGTAGGTGTGATCAAGGGAACTAGCAATATAAAACGGACCAGGTAATGGTTTTCACTATATTTGGGAGGATGGGGACGAGGGGAAGGGAAGGGGGAAATGGTGAGGGAGGGGATGAACTTGCCTAAAGGGGGGCGGGGTGAGGATACGCATAGCGCCACAAACACATGCCTCTTACTGTAACGGTCATGCACGAGTTCACGATTTTCCGAGAATGAGTCGAACTATGAGTATTAAAAAATTGCAGATGGATTCAAACTGGAATATTACGGATAAATGTCATCATTACTGATGACATTATTCATGTCGGAAAACTGTCCTTCCAGTTATCATGAATGAGGAAAAATCTAAGCCTACCACCACTAAGTCATTGATAAAGACTGAGCACAAACAAAGAGTATATTTCCATGTTGTTAAATGGCTTTTGAAACTGTAACAGATTCAGAACAAACGGAAGAACTGCCTATTATGGAATATAAGGGCTATAGGCCAACATTCTATTGTCAGTTAGTTCTTCCAAAGTCATGAAAAAAAAAAAAAAACATGAAGGTGTCGCATATTCGTGGCTCTAATAGCAATAGAATAAAGTCTAATTTAAATTTTGTTGTTCTCCTTTAACTTCTCGACATGCAGAGCACTCGATTTCTCGCCTAATCAGTTTTAGCATAAAAGAAATGCAGAAAATTACTTTAACAGGATTTTCACCGATTAGTTTACAAACAATAAAATATAAGACGGACAAAGCCAAGAACCCGAGACTACAGTAACCAAAGGCTAAGTAAACGTTTTTCACTCATTTTCAGTAGCTTTCCAAAATTATTTTAAATTCCGGTGTGAAACTTTGCTCTCCGTGATTGGACGGCTTATTCTAGACGACGACTCTCCTGCTCTGTAGTTTATCTTTTATGCTACCAAGGAGATCTCCTCTCCAGCCATCTGTAGGTCCATAGGCCTCCCATCTTTCGCCTGCCGGGGAGGCCGCGCCTTCGTTTCCGGAGTGACCAGTCTCATTCTCATCGCCCACCACAGCAGCAGCAGCAGCAGCCTCGCTCTCGAAGTCATTATGATCCACGTGACTGCCTCACAAGCCGCCTCACAGCACAATATCTCACACTTGATAGAGACTCATATTAGCCGCAGACACCAATGATATCAAATAGTATTAACCACTCGACCAGGCTGCAAGAAGGGAGGGAGGAGAATGGAAGGGAGTGTTGCCACCAAAGAGGGCAGACATATTTCCTCCCACGTTTACGCGGGGAAGATGGCACTCTTGGCGGCAAGGGAGGGAGCTTAGCTTAGAGAGGAAAAAGAGAAGACGTGGTACTGGTTGTGGAGGAGATAAGAGCGGAGAAGACGGCACTCACTGCTGGGTAAGAGTTTTCTCTGGAATGAAAATCCAAAAATGGGGAGAGGAGGAGAGACGAGCCAGCCTGGAGGCTTTTCAGCGCCGTAATGAATAGATCAGTCATACTTAGACTCAAAATACATCAGACTTAATTAGTAGGCTGGGATCTCAAGAGGTCATATGGCGAAGAGCAGAGGAGACGGGGGAAGAACCGACGCGCAATATTCTTCATCTTATTAATGCCCTTCTGGAGAGGAGCCCCAAGGACCAAATTACCGTCTCCCCCGCAACGATCATCAATCATGAGGAAAATAAGTAATTAAAAAGGGCCTAATCCAATATGGCAGAGACTGGCGAGGCGTTGGGGGGAAAGGGAGAGTTTTCTGCACTCTATCATCCGATAACCCAAAAACTCGGCTAACGACCCACTTCTCTCGCGCCAAACGGTCAAATTTCGCAGCCGCAGATGACAAAGCGCGACGCATCATAATTAAAATGCCATCCATCACGGCATCCAACTGCCGCATCGAGATGGATTCGGACGAGTCGAACGAACACTGAAGATTCATAACGAGATCTCTATGGAAAAGACAAAGGAAAAATGCGACGGGGACGGGTTCCGAAGTCTCGCACGGCAACCTCTATCGACCCTCGATGAATGAATGAATGGCGCACTTCGTACCTACGTTGTTTTGGATGTAGACGCCTACGTCCCTCTGGGTGTGTCTGATACTATAGGAATCCACGTCGTTTTGGATGTCTTGCTCAGACATGCGTGTATGTATCTGACCCGTGCATCCAAATCGATCAGGAAGTGAGTGATCCTACACAATTTCTGATGCAAATGAATGAACAGGAGGACTTTTACTTGAAGCATAAATCTGAAAGAACTTCAATGGACGAATAATAGCAAGTAAGTCTCATTCTTCTTTTCAGCTCACTAAGGAACACCATGAAAACAAGAATGCATAATTATCCCACAATATAATCTGCAAAATAATAAACTAACAGCATATGTTTAATGCTAATGAAAGTGATTCTTTCGACAGCCGGTTTCTACCACAAAAAGTAAAAAATGAAAATGATTACATGTTTATGAAAAGAATCTTTTTGGGGAGAAAAATATCAGATTAAAATCGTTACTCCAACTGGTTTCTGAAATAATAGATAAAAAAAGATGCAGTCTTAACAAGGAAACGTACCGTTAGAATGAATAATAAATCTATACAGATCTTTCATTCAAGTGACAAGAGCAAGATTGACGTTAGTCATCACTAATTCAGTGAAGGATACTGCAGTCAGGACTGAGTTATGGAAAAAATATGGCTTCCATAGCTAAATATAGAACAGAATAGAATAGAATATAGAATTTAGGTCAAAGGCCAAGCGCTGGGAAGGAGTAAAACCTCAGCTGGATTAGGAAACAATTTTATGGGAGGGTAAGTCAGTTGGAAGAAAGGGAATATGAACGGAGATAAAGTAAAAGAAATGAGGGAAGTTGCAGCTTGGATCGAAGGGACGCTGCAAAGACCCTTAAGTAATGAGATGTGCTGACGGGTCAACCCCCCTACGGAAATAACTAAATATACAAAATGGAATCAACATCAATGAGAAAATGTAATTGTTATGAATGACTTAAAAATGAACTAAAAGAAGGGGAAATGCGATTGTCACGGCTGTGAATGACCAGAACATGAAAAACCCCGACGCTGCGACACAATGGGAATCGCAAAGACAAAAACTCGAGAGAAAAATAACGAAATGGACAAGAAAATCAAGAAATAGAAAAAAAAATGAAAAGAACGCTGAAATAAAAGAAATAATGAAAACATGGTAATCACAAACGTCAGAAGAATATACAAAAACAAAAAGAAATAAACAAGAACACCAAGAAGTAAAGATAAGAATGAAAAAAACGATGAAATGAGATAAAAGAGAGATGAATGAAAGGCGGCAATCATAAACGCAGAGGAAGAAACGAGACTTAATAATCGTCTCCCGGGCGATACCTCAGAATTAATCCCTTCGAATTAAGAAAGGTTTTGAGCGGGAAAGTAGTGGGCGGATGAGTGGCGGGTCATCTTGACGCCGCCCACCCACGCGCAAAGACCATCTTCCTGGTTGGACATGACTGGTGGTCTTGGGAGGGACCATGAGTTATGACCACGTTTTCGATATTATGCTTTGGGAAGGAGATTCTCTCTCTCTGCCGCGTGGGGTGGTCGCCTCCCTCGCCCCCCAAACGCTGATGGGAAACTAATCATTCGGGGAGAGAGAGAGAGAGAGAGAGAGAGAGAGAGAGAGAGAGAGAGAGAGAGAGAGAGAATTCAAAGTTATAAAGAGAAGGAGCTATTAAAAGAAAACCGATCATTTAAAATTCTCCATTTGGAAAGAGCTAGATAGATATACAGACAGATAGATAAACTGAGAGAGAGAGAGAGAGAGAGAGAGAGAGAGAGAGAGAGAGAGAGAGAGAGAGAGAGAGAGAGCTTACATGGAAAATAAATCAATTAAAAATGCCCAAATGGAAACCGCGATGAAGAACGAGAGATATTATTTATGAGAGAACAATCAATTAAAAACTTCCTGTTGGGCAGACGTCTGCGCTCTCAGATATAATGAGGACTCGCAGGCGGCCTGTAATGAGAGTCGTGGTCATTGTTCGACCAAACATACAGGCAATATCTGTCTCTGCCTTATGTTAAATCTGCCCTCGCGCCGGGTCACGGATGTTATCGAATGTTTCGCTCCAAGAATGATTCAGTATTCTTCTTATTCTTTTATCCGCGTCTATTTGTTTTCTAAATTTTATTTCTTCTCCAAGTTTTGATTTTTCGTATTTATTCTGCAGTCGCCTGCTAGCCAAGTTAAAGGTACACTTAGACTGAATGTTTAAGTATTTTTTTGTTCTTTTCCTTATTCTTAGATGAAACATACAGATCTTTAGTGGTTATAAAGTTTTCTTGCCTCGTTTCTTATACCTATTTAATTTGTTATTTAATTCCACTTTTGATACCGTAGTTGTAGTTCCCTTTTCACTACATAACAACTCTTCCCGCTCACCCAGACCTCTGACTGTACTTAACGTTCCATCACAAAACAAGCTGAAAAATACTCTTAATATACTGGAAGGTACAAACAAGACGAAAATAATAATAATATAATAATAATAATAATAATAATAAATAATAATAATAAAATATGTATGACAAGCCATTTTTCTGCGTCAAGTAGCGACCAAGATCCTATGACAAAAATCTCCAATAAATCGAGTGTGGTCTGAGCAAATCTCTCTCTCTCTCTCTCTCTCTCTCTCTCTCTCTCTCTCTCTCTCTCTCTCTCTCTCTCTCCAAAAACATTTAAAATAAAAAGATTAAGCATCATAATTTGTTTCAAGTAACAGTTATATTTATATGCAAACCACATTTATTTTGCAGCTCAAATCCTGTAATTTTTCACCTTATTCTAAAAACAATATTAATGTGACAACCTTATATAATAATTCATCACGAGTTATAAAATCCGATAATAATTACATCACGATCGTAAATGCCTGTTTACTATTATGGGAATCTCTCTCTCTCTCTCTCTCTCTCTCTCTCTCTCTCTCTCTCTCTCTCTGTCCGCTTCCAGCCTCTCATCCGGGCTCCCTCACGTGGCCGGAGGTAACTTGTTTCCCTCAAGATGTCGACCTGTCACAAACAATATGTACAACACTCTACGGACTTGCCTTTCCATGTTTCAGTTACTTTTTTTTTTTTTTTTTTTTTTTTATTTTTTTTTTTTTTTTTTTTTTTATCTATTTTTTATTGTTTTTTATCCTAACGATAGCCTACAACGTTTGTTGGCGCATTTTAATATCCATTGATAATGTGAAATCACCACAAAGTAGAATATTAACAGAAAATATGTAATATTAACCCAAGACACAAGCGCGTCCATCAATACACTTTTCCAAACTAGTCGACAGTGATTACAGGAAAATACACAAACAATTGATTGCTTGCTCAACTAATGTTCTGTAGATTCATTCTCAAGCAATGTAAAAGGGAAATGAGTTTTGAAAAGACTGGTCAAATTTACCGTGAAGAAGAAGAAGAAGAAGAAGAAGAAGGAGGAGGAGGAGAAGAAGTAGCAGTAAGGAACAGTTTCGACACAGCGACACGTCAATAAAACTGGCCATCTCTTTGCCACGGACACTTGCCCTTCTCCGGCTTCCTTTTCAAGATATTCCGCCTTTTTGGTCTTTGATGGGGATCATACCTTAGTTCTCGTTTGCTGCCTTTTTTTTTTCTGTCAGGATTTATTGCTATTTTCTGGTGTTGGTTTTTTATACTTCGGACTTTTGTTATTTTCTGTCTCTGACATTTCATTCCTGCCTTTCATGACTGCCTTTCTCTTGTATCATAATCCGCAGCCACCTTCAGTTCCTGGCATCAAACTTGTCACCAAGTCCTCTCTCTGTTTTCGTTATCTTCTATTTTCCGATTCTTTTACTCTGGCGTGACACCGTCACGTCTCTCTCTCTCTCTCGACTTCGTAGCTTCGAATTTCGAACCGGAATAAGACACGAAGTTGTCAAATGACAATCTTGGGTCGTAGCTAAAAGAAAGAGAGAGAGAGAGAGAGAGAGAGAGAGAGAGAGAGAGAGAGAGAGAGAGAGAGACGTTAGCGTTCTTTCAAGGTGTATACCATCACAGCGAGAGGCCCTCGTCGAGGTAATCCTCATTTTCTGTCATTCTGCCTGTGTCTCTTTTCACCGCCATTACCTCGACTTCCATACCTGTCAAGTCCAGCCAGTAGCGTCGCTTCCTTCTCTTGTCTCGGAAGAGGTAAATCCAATTAACCTGAGAAGTTGAAACTCCACTCAGTGACCCGGAATAATCTCTCTCTCTCTCTCTCTCTCTCTCTCTCTCTCTCTCTCTCTCTTCAATTAATTTATTGCTTTTGTGTTTTCTGCGTTTGTCATTAAGTCAACATCATCTTTCATGTTTGTCTTTCAGTCTGTTTTGAACAGAATCTTTCCTTATTTTATGGATCTTATTTTATTGAAAGTCTAACTTTTATGGGGGCTGGTTACATCTCTCTCTCTCTCTCTCTCTCTCTCTCTCTCTCTCTCTCTCTCTCTCTCTCTCCGCTATTCATAAGATATTCACTCTATCGTTCTACCTGGTACTTTATAACGAACTGCTATCATCTACGCTCACAACCGATCTTGTGCACCTGGTTTTCAGTTTGCGGTTTCCGGTTGTAGAGAGAGAGAGAGAGAGAGAGAGAGAGAGAGAGAGAGAGAGAGAGAGAGAGAGCTAGTCAGTGCTCCATGAAGAATTTTATTAAAAACGAGAAGGGCTCCCAGCAAGGGTGAAACCACTCATTCTCTCTGTCTATGTCTCTCTCTGTCTCTGTCTCTGTCTCTGTCTCTCTCTCTCTCTCCCTCTCTCTCTCTCTGCATCACAATGATCATAAACAAAATTTATAAAACTAACCAGAGTAAGAGAGGACCCAAGTAACGAGAAAAATAATAATCATCAAAGGATGCCAAAGGGTTTCCGTCAAAGACCACAGCAACGGTCAGTTTACAAACGACTTTTACATTTGGACCAACTTTAAACCTCTTTCGATAGATGAAAGGTGGCGGCAAGACAGGTAGTATAATTGACTGGAATTGCAATGTTCATTGAAATGAAACCACGTTTATTTATGTAACTGTGCCAGGATCCACGTAACAGATACTGACGATGTTGGCAGCCGTGATAGCAAAATTATAAATGACTATATTTTATTATGTGCCATTTCATACCGTCTGTCTCAGATTAACCGTCAATGCTCACAATTCATGAATATATCATACACATTGAAGGCTAATCTCTGAGACAGTATAGGAATGACACATTGCAATTTCTAAAATAATGATACTGGGGCACTCATGTTTAGTTTACATTTTGCCACTGAGGATACATAATCTCTCTCTCTCTCTCTCTCTCTCTCTCTCTCTCAGATGCCGTCTCTATCCGTCTGCGGAATATCCCCCTCTATCAGCGCTAACCGCACCACATGGCGAACCGGATCTAAGTGGAAATTGATCGGCAACCACCAAGAGGTTTTGTCAAAGAAAATGGGAAGATGATGACGACAAATTCAATTAGTCAGGTGATCGAAAATGGGCCCCTTGACGAGGGGGGACTTCAGTAAAATAATGAAGACAGTAATGAACCTCGACATTGGCCGGTAATTTCGATCCTACACGTGCGGACTTGGGCCTCTTCATTTATGGAGGCAAAGAAATTCTCGGAATAATACGAGGAAGATTAACTCTAGAGTACAGATATAGCTGGATAAAATACTGATAAAATAAAGTGTGATACGACGCGTAATACATCAAAGTCTTTGTATCGCATGATTAAGTGTGTGTATGAGTGTGTGTGTGTGTGTGTGAGAGAGAGAGAGAGAGAGAGAGAGAGAGCGAGAGAGAGAGAGAGAGACATAAAATCAATCATATTTTGACTTTTGAATAGGGTCCCCAACCCAATAGCCCCAACCGGAGTGGTGGTCGCCTCGGCCCATAATCTCCCTGGCCCTGTCAGCGCCACCTCAGACACTGCGATGATTGGGAGAGAGAGAGAGAGAGAGAGAGAGAGAGAGAGAGAGAGAGAGAGAGAATATTTCTACTGCCTATTTGATTTCAAACGAATTGTGTTCCCCCGTCGTGCCATACATTAGGGGAAAGACAAAAGAGCATCAAAGTCAATCTCTCTTTAAAACATGGAAGAATGCGGTGGATGCTTTTTACTGAAAATTATACCCAAAATCTCTCTCTCTCTCTCTCTCTCTCTCTCCGTCTCCTCATCTCTCTCTCTCTCTCTCTTCTCTCTCTAATGACATTCACGAGGAATATAGTGCATTCAAGAAAGCAATGAATCACGAGCTGAATTCAGCATCTCACATTTCCTAGATTTGGATCCTCCTCGGAAAGGAGGCCATAGAGTCGACAGAGAAGCTAAAAACACGTCACAGTTTAATGGCAGACGTTTTTATCGGTAAATGAGTTCAGATCAACCGTAAACGAGCTTATTTTACGAGTTGGATCTACTCACACTTCAATCACAAACATGTCTGTGTCTATCTATTTATATTGTAGATATACTATGTTTATATATATATATATATATATATAGATATATTATATATATATATATATATATATATATATATATCATTCGAGCTACAAATGTCCTTTAATAATCTAATTCGCTCTACCTCAGAATTGATAGATTTTCATATATATCTATATATATATATATATATATATATATATATATATATATATATATATAATATAAATATAAATATATATATATAGATATATATATATATGATATATATATATATATATATATCATTCGAGGCTACAAATGTCCTTTAATATCTAATTCGCTCTACCTCAGAATTGATAGATTTTCATATAGTTACCGAGGGGGAATTTTTTAGTTGATAATAATTTCGTCCCCCCATGGGATCGAACCACCGTCCAGTTTGGACGGGGAACGAAATCAGGAACGGACAGTGATAGCAGATTCGGTAGCGTCACTGTCCGTTCCTGATTTCGTTCCCCGTCCAACTGGACGGTGGTTCGATCCCATGGGGGGGAGGGGGGGACGAAATTATTATCAACTAAAAAAAAATTCCCCCTCGGTACATATATGAAAATATATCAATTCCGAGGTAGAGCGAATTAGATATTAAAGGAACAATATATAGATATATAATAAATGTGTGTGTGTGTGTGTGTGTGTGTGTGTGTGTGTGTAGTTTTATTTCTGTGAAATTGCAATTCATGTCATATATAACTACCTTTCATCTATCGAAAGAGGTTTAAAGTTAGCCTAAATGTAAAAGTCGTTTGTAAACTGACAGTTGCTGTGGTCTTTGACGAAAAACCTTTGACATCCTTTGGCGATTAATATTTTTCCACGTTACTTGTGGTCGCTCTTACTCTGATTAGTTTCATTATTTTGTTTACGATCATTGTGATGCAGATATATATATATATATATATATATATATATAATATAGTAGAATTGGGAGAATGAGAGTAGTTGCATGCGCTGAAAATGTAGGTTAACAAGAGAAGAGAACTATAATTAATTAAAAGCAAGCAAGATTTAGAGGACATAGGATAATGGGTAAATAAGTAAATAAGAAATGGTTTGAACAAAACATGTGGCTAAAACTCATTCTGAAGAATTTGTTTCCAAAATCTGTAACATGAGGAGAATAAAGAGGGGAGGAAGATGAGGTGGCAAATGAAGAAGGGGAGGAAGGAAAGTAGGAAGAAGAGCGGAGGGAAATAAATGAGAATAGAGAGGAGAAGGGCCAAGGGGAAAAAGAGGAAGAATTGCATGGCAAGAAAAGTGGGAGACGAGAGAAGAGGAAAATAAGAAAACTAGTGAAGTAAAAAAGAAAAAAGACCAAGAAAGAAAAGGAATAAACGAACAAATGAGGTGAAAAGTCTAGGAAGCCGAAGAGAGCAGAGAAAAGGGAAAAATGTGGAGAAACAGAAATGGAATAAAATCTTACAATTATAAACAAAAGAAAACAAAAAGGAAGTCGATTAAAATAAATCTGGACTACTCTAAAACTGATCGCATTTCTCTTCACACGATTTGTAGAGATAAGCGTTGCTCAGCGATTTATCTTCTTCTCATTTTATCAAGTGGCTCCGAATAAAATAGGGGATGGTGATTTATTTTATATGTGCAGGCCTAGTACGTGCGTTCGACTCAAGAATCACACACACAATATATATATATATATATAGATATATATATAATATATATATATATATATATATATATAGTATATATATATTCCAAAAAGTCAGTTCAGTTTCTTGTATTGATAATATGATGGAAAATGATATTAAAGGAACTGTTTTTAAACGATATAGGTAGACTAACGCTTTCATGATACCACTGGGCCGTCTAATCAACGCACGTTTGGGGCAGGATAGTTCTCGGATGGGTGACCTCCAAGAAATTTTCGGAAGCCATCCCACTGGTTCATAAGACCTCCCTGAATTTATGTTTGGAAATATTCCAAGTAATATTGTCTAAAACCAGAAAGTAACTCTTAAAAAAAATAACAAAATATATATATATATATATATATATAGATATATATACATAAATAATTTAGTAGCAATATCAGTACTACTACTACTACTACTACTACTAGTAGTAGTAGTAGTAGTAGTAGTAGTCAAACGATGTTGGCCACGGTGGGGTGTAGGCGAGTGTGTTGGGGCAGACCAACATTACCATAACAATAACCACCGATAAAGCCACTTCAGTGGAGCAGTTGTGGGGGGGGGGTGGGGGGGGGGGTGGGGGGGGGGGGGGGGGGGGGGGGGGGGGGACCACCGAGCACCAAGAACAGGGGGTGGGGGAGGGGAGGGAGTCAGTGTGATGCGAGTGTGGGGTCAGTTTTGGTTGTGAGCGTGGGGTCACCTAGGGGTAAGGGAGGAGGCCGAATTTACAGAGATATAAGGGTTATAGTATGAGGGTGAAAAACACCGAGAGAAGAGAGAGAGAGAGAGAGAAGAGAGAGAGAGATCCAGATTACCTAATAGGCAGAATTTCTAAGATAACTTTATTCTCACTGTTTGTAACAGTGGTCCTTCAAACATTTTTTGGCCCATGCACCATTGTCACCATGTGCCAGAATGTCATTCTCATCCCCCACCCCCTTTTTCAAAATTAGGTATCTCAAAAGGTGCATTCCAAATAATATGCAACAATATACTAGCACAAACACAAGCTAGAGAGAAAGCCCAGCGTGACCTTTCATCAGAGTGGACCGATGCGCACAGCGTTTTGTGTGGTCCTAGTGGCAGTTGGAGCCTGCCAATTTGTGGTCACATTTCCCCCCCATGAAACTATTACTCGCTGAGGATGTTGGACAACTGGAACTTCGAGAGTTCAAGCGAAGATGTCACCCATTATTATTTCCCTAAAACAGTTCGCCTTTTGATCTATGATTGCTTATTCATGTTTTTTTTTCTGATAACTGACCCTTTCTTGCTGTATTTCCGTGACAATTCTCTTTCTTCTTTCAAATGAGCACCACATTCTTTGGAAGCTTAAATTTCAAGTTAATGGCCCCCAAGAGTTTGTTCCATACGAGTATGGTTCGTCTTCTGAATAGCAATAATACTACTCATATGTAAGTGTCGTCAATATTTCGAATATTCTTTTACTATAATTATTCCTTACAACCGATAAGAGGAGGTCAAGGTACAACTATGATAATGCTGATAAGCCCCGATAACAAGCCTTCAAAGGAGAGGAAAGTAATCAGTTTCGTTCAATGAGTTCTGTCATCGAATGAAACTCTCATAAATTCATTAATATTGATACTTCAGAATGATGTATTACGGTATGTCTGTGAATAATGTCAATTGATTTGATATAAAAACTTCACATTATACACCAGTAGAATTCCGTAACAATTAACGACAAGTGCTCCATAAACAGTGAAACTACCTATTACAAGGACTTTGTTGTATTATTATTCAATTTATTTACATCCATTATGTACCCCTTCTTGCAACCGCATTTCACGTAGTAAATCGTCCCGGGACAAAACCTTTCACTATTTATTTCCTTCTTGTTACAGGAAAGGGAGAACAGCAGCAGTACCCAAGGTACACTATTTCAGTCAAGGTACTCATGACCAAGGTCAGAGGGGCCAGTTAGTCGAGAAGTCCCTTGGGATAACAATGGCGTGATATTCCAAATCGGCTCTGGTTAGAGACCGGTAAAATCAGCTGTAGATCTGTCAGTGAATTGCTCAATAACCGTAAACAAAATATGAACGACATTTTCTCACTTTTCAGTTTTCTAGAACAGAAAACCACTGGATGGCTTTTTGTCTGTCCGTCCGCACTTTTTCTGTCCGCCCCTAGATCTTAGGAACTACTGCGGCTAGAGGGCTGCAAATTGGTATTTTGATATCACATCCATCCTCAATTCATCAAACACAAGTTAGCTATGACCGTGCGTCTGGAACCGCTATACAATGCCAACAGCACAAGCCCCACCATCAGACCGTGGCTAAGAGTTTCATATGCCACGGCTGAGAGTTGCATAGGCCGTTGGCAGGGAACTTTATACAGAATTATATGCTGTACAGAAAACTCGTCTTTCTTCTGCGCAGTTTCTACTTGCTACTTTGTGATCTCCGATCGGAGTCGTCGTGTGGTCAGTTCTATAAGTCACAGGAATCAGTTAAGATTGAACGGGAGAGAAAACGAAGCATCTTCAGTTCATCACACTGACAACATATCTTTCGATTTGCTGGTTCATTTCATGCTCTGTATTCTACTATAGAATATAAAACCAAAATCCATTTATTATTCATTCCCACCGGATGAAAGTTCTAAAAACATATGTTATCATTTTTTCTGCCCTTCCCAGTCTGTGTGGGAAAGCAGTTTACCTTCACCCTCAAGATACTTTACATGATATTATCGTGTTGCCTTTTTGCACAGGATGAGCCGAGATCAGTAAGTCAGAAAAACGCTCTGAAGGAGAGAAAGATGCAGTACAAGAAGAAGAAGAAGAAGAAGAAGAAGAAGCAGAAGAAAAAGAGGAGGCGAGAAGGAAGAGAAGAAGCATAACACACGTGCGGGATGGATCATGATGAAGTTAGGACCATAAGTATCAAAAGCACGATAATGAATAGACTCGGAAGGTAAACCACTATGATCAAGCACGCAATACCGATGGAGATAGAAGAGGTTTTTCATACTGACGCTAACTGGCCAACTCACGATACTCGACACAACGTTATTACAAATCTCCGCAAAGGATGGATACCCCAACGCATCACTGCCCAGGAGAGGGAGTTGAATAAAAAAAATAAAAAGCAGGAAAATGAAAACAGCCACTAGCACACCGATACCTAGTTACGAGGTCAGCGATGCAGTTCATAATGGATGTACCCCTGGGCATCTTCACTTCGGGAAATAAGATGCCAGAGATGTCAGTCAGGCCAACAATAGCCCTTACTCCCCTCCCACACTCACAAATACACACAATTACACACACTCACACACACACATCCACACACAAACTCCGCCCTCATCTGTCTTCATCCGTTAGGCTTTATGCATGCGAGCAAATTATAATGTTTCGTTGAGTCGAGAAGCCTATGATTGTGAGCTTATTGCCCGGCCCCTACTGAAACTACCCTTCCCACCCTTCATCCTCCTGGAGCCAGTGTCCACCCTCCCAAACCCCCAACACTTCTTTCTTTTCGCAATGTTGATTAAGACATGAGCCGGAGGGGGGGAGGGTGCAATAGCGCTGCAACAGAGACGTCTGTAGTGATACATAATCAGCTGGATGCGCCATTGCAATGAAGCGTCAATGTCTGCCTGAAGATTCACACATGATTCTTCCCAATCGGTTCCACCTGCACTGCTGAATAGCCTTGCGAGCTGTTTCCTGCAGCGGGTCTTCATTCTTATCCAATCTGACTTACATGTCCCCATAAAGTGGGTACGTGTCTTCCTGAATGAATTGAACTGAATATAGAATCTAGGTTAAAAGCCAAGACTGAAACGGAACTTGACAGTTATTAGGAGAGGGTGGAAAGCAAGATGCAGAAAGAGAATACGAAAGGAGGTACAGTAAATGGGACGAAAGGGGTTGCAGCTAGGGGCCGAAGGCACGCTGCAAAGAACCTTAAGTAATACCTACAAAGCACCGCACGAGGTGCATTGAAGGCAGTACCCCGCTATGGGGATATCTTCCTGAAGCGCACATGTTTTCTGAAGTAGTTACAAAACTTCCGTTGATGGAAAGAGTATGAAGAGTCTCAATCGTGCTTCTGATGTAGATGTCAATGGTCCTCCTGAGTAGGTAAATACATTTTCATCCAATGTAACAACGCGGTCAAAGCAGATAGAAGTTTCATCAAAATATAAGACCGACGCCCAAACATTCACCTCGGTTGCATTTAATGAACGACACTGGCAACGATCAAAATTTTTTCGATCGCTTTTTGTTTTTATTTGGATCATAATGCCCGGTAAAAAAGGATGCTAACGAACGTGACCTATTTTTCGCATGAGGACGTTCTTGCAGTCGCAATTCATTCGCGAAGATAAGCCTCGTTAGTCGGCGAGCGCGAAAGGGCAGCCTTATTATGTGTTCATTTGGGCTCTTCTTATAAAGTGCATCTGCCAAGAGCACCGCACTAATTACCTGCAGAGGAATGCTCCCAGGTAATTTATAGCTCATTGCAATGGAGAATGATCGCTCTCTTTCTCTTTCTATCTCTCTTTTTCTCCTTTCCCGCCCACACACAGCTCTTTCTTTTGTTTTACAATCTCACAAACAAACACGCATGAAAGCTCATTCTACTTAGCAGATGTCAAGTACAATCAATCGCCATCATTTGTTCACACAACAGAAATGTAGTTTTTCCTCTCTTTTTAATGAAAGACGATGCTTGTATCATAAGAGCCAAACGGTTTTACGAATGGCATACAAAAGTTATTTCTTTACCATCGAGACATTCCACGTTGTCAATTTGACAATAAAGTCTGTTAAGAAAAATTGAGAGGAAATTCCCGTTGGTAGCGGTCAGAAAATGCTGAAAATGATTCAAGTGTAAAAGACGAACTAAACTTACGTCGTCACAAAGAAAAACAATATAAAACAAAACTCGGGAACGCCCACCAACGCAAGAGCTAACAACAGGAAATCTGTCTCGCTACAACTCTGGCCTTTGAAGTAATGAATACCTGGCCACTGCTACTGAGGTCATATTTGTTTGGTCAACTTCGCCATCATCAAAATCTGGGTAAGTCGACCCATCCATCCCTCTCAACTGCCGTCGTCCTTTTGGGCCAGATGACGATAGCCTTATACAGCTCCGTCAACAATCGTGGTCTTCCTCCGGTGGCAGTCTCAGTCTCCTTCTTCAACTAAACACCCTCTGTCAGCTTCGCGTGGTGCCACCGTAGGAGGTAGTGCCAACAATACACTATAGGACTATAGGCATTATAGCGTCCCCTCGGCCTATATCTGCATCTCATTTCATTCCTTTTACTGTTCCTCCGTCCATATTCTCTTTCTTTCATCTTACTCATTTACACTCAATTTCTGCTTCAACGCTGAATGACCTCAGAAGTCCCAGATCTTGGCCTTTGGCCTAAATCTTATATCCTTGTCTTCTTGTCTTATCTTTACGAGGTGTCCTCAAACTGCGTCAGTCTGGTCACTTTAGTCATCTACAGGTGGGACTCCAAGTCATCTCTTTCTTCTCTTCTCTTTCCTTTCCTGTTGGCCTCTTTAACTTCATACACTTCGGTTAGTATCACGATATAACTCAGCCAGTAAGTCACGTTACACAAACGGATATTAATAAGTTACTAAGCAAATGGTATTCTAGGTCTTCTTCAGCTGCCTACACAATTCTTTGAAGCAGCTGGGTAGTCTTTGCTTTTCTAGATACTTTGTGCAATCTACTCCATTATTAATAATAATAATAATAATAATAATAATAATAATAATAATAATAATAATATGGAGGAGGAGGAAGAGGAGAGAAAGAAAAGTAGAACAAGAATGAGCTTCTCAACCAAAACAATAATATTACAAGTTAAATTTCAACCCCCTCGTCTTCCCTTCTCTCTATCGTGTGCTCTCTCTCTCTCTCTCCCCCTTATTATTCCCCCAAGTCACTTCCCTCTTTGTATCTCTCCAAGACTCCCTCCGCTGCTCCCTGTATATATCCCCCCCCCCCCCCCAACCTCTCTCCCTTCCTTCAACCACAACTTTTCTCTGCAGCCGGGAGGGTCAAATATCGCTACTTTATTATTTGATAAGTCTCTACACGATGGAAAATATGGAAACGGGACGATTTGATTGATTGAAGAGGGGTACGCATAGAATGGGGGAAGAGAGAGAGAGAGAGAGAGAGAGAGAGAGAGAGAGAGAGAGAGAGAGAGCTTTGGAAATCGCTTTTCAAAATTTTCATTGTTGGACGTTCAGACTCGCTGGTGACAGGCCAACAGAAGCTCAGACACAAAACGAGCAACAGGGGAGAGAGAGAGAGAGAGAGAGAGAGGAGAGAGAGAGAGAGAGAAAGGGGGTGGGGGCAGGGGGTGGACTTTGCTTCAGTAGGCACGCTCAAGGCAAGGTTTCCGGGAGGTTTTTCGATAATCAAAATGTCAATTTGGAGCGTCTTACAAAACCCCCTAGGGCCTCCTGCTCTCTCTCTCTCTCTCTCTCTCTCTCTCTCTCTCTCTTTCCAAGGCGTTACGAAAGTGGTGAAAGGGTAAGGTTAAGAGAATGTGATAAATGGAAAATGACATTGACTATTAACGGTAACTATAACTTGGAAAACAGACGACAACACTAATAGGCATAGGATATACTTCTAGACATGCCAGAGAGAGAGAGAGAGAGAGAGAGAGAGAGAGAGAGAGAGAGAGAGCCACACGGCAAATGCAAAAATAATAAACGACAACCACGGCCCTCCACCACTTATGGTTATGTCTTGTAAAGGTCACCACAAAACTAGTGAATTTTTTACAACCTCTCATTCGATGATTGTTTAGGGCAGCTTTCAGTAAAGGCGCATCTGATGTTCACAGCGATGTAGGTGAATAAATGCCCTTGATAAATATAAAGCGGAATCTCTTTCGAATCTTTCCATAAGTAACTTATGATTCAGCTTTCTACAAGGTATACTTTCTGAAAATAAATGGAAAATTGCTTGCGTACCATGTTGTCCACGAGTAGAATTTTCTTTTTCGTGCTAATATTTCTGTTTGCTGAATACGCTGCCCTTAATTAAATTTGGAATATCTTTGACACAAGAAATATAGAGTTACAAATATAGAAATACCAGAATTTAGCCGAACGTTTCTAGCTGTCGATACAATTCTGATCACAGCAAATTACATTCTTATTCTCTTTCTTACGAATAAGCATAAAACGGTTGCTTAGTTATAGGTAAAAGAGATGATTTTACGGAAAAAAACATGATGAGGATTATACCCCACGAACAATCATTGTAGAGATCCGAAGATAACAGAATTCTAAAAAAAAAAAAAAAAAAAAAAAAAAAAAAAAAAGGTACACCTTTCCCTCGCAGTTCAATTGAGTTTCAATTTTTTTATTTTTTTTTTACGAAGCACACGATAGACAACAAAGTCCCATCAAGAACCGAGATGACCTGGCACAAAGAATGACGTAAACACACGAGCAACTTTTTCCCTTCCACCTTTGGGCCGACGCCTGGTGAAATAAGAAGACGCCTCTCGACGTGGCGTTGGTTTTTGTTGTAGTGCGCGCGAAGACTCAGTCAAATGGGCTTTAAATTACAATTCTGCCAGTTAGAATGATGAAGATGTCATTCTCCTGGCAAGAGTGACCGGGAACCTCAGGCAGCCATGGGAATCTTGAAGTCATCAGGGAATTCGTCCTTGGTTTTAGCGTTAATAATGCAGCTGACCGAGGGTTTATCCGTACTGTGCCATTATCTCTGATATCTTGCACAGCAGAACAAAAATTGAGTGGTTCCTAAGAAGCATATGTGGAAGCTTTAGTTGAATGTAAGAGAATGACCAATTAGGTGATGCAATATATATCAACAAGGGGGAAGGTCATCCAAAGCTTGAAATTATGAACTTACTCTTATTAAGAGTATTGTACAATCCGTCTCACCGACATTAATGGACACATATTTGTAACCATCAAAAATTAATTCTAAATGACTCCCAGACTTCACTACTCTGCGCGAGTCGTTAGCAGGTAATTGAATGCACATATCAGGTACAAAAAAAAAGAAAAAACAGAAAGAAAGAAAAAAAGACAAAATGCGCACGGGCTCATTCACTAGCTAATTACAAACATTACATTCACCCAAGTGGGTCAAGACGGTTCTAACCCGCTAGTCCCTGTACGGGTGGAAGTCTGGTCACGCTGACACGCGAGGAAGATCCCTAAAGAGGCTGCGATCTAGTGCAAATAACGCCCCCGGCTGCGACTGTCACTGAAGCACTCCCTGATTATCGCTTGAAGGATGAGGAACGGATTGAGGTATTGGAGAGAGAGAGAGAGAGAGAGAGGAAGTTTCTGTTACACACATATTATGGTACGTATATATATACACATATACAGTACACAAACACCAAACACACACATATATATATATATATATATACATATATATATATATATATATATATATATATATATATATATATATATATACATAAGCAATGGTAATTGTTGAGAGAGAGAGAGAGAGAGAGAGAGAGAGAGAGAGAGAGCTGAAATCAATCTTTATGGAATTCAAAAATGCTAAAAAATATTAAGTTCATTAATTACCAAAATGTCTTCTGTTATGCTGTAATTTCAACGCTATCTTAAACTGAAATAATTTGCAGGACTGAACTGCCTTCACTTCCTAACCAAATATAAAAGTTTCACATTCCGAATTTTTGAGTAAAATTTGAATAGTTTTGAATAGGTGAACAAACCCCCCTCCTCCAACAAATAAAATAATAAATAAATAAACAGGATAGGTAAGGTTACCTGCATTGATATTTTGATATCTACTACATCTAATCCCGACTTATTTAATAATAATAATAATATACTATACTACTACTACTACTACTACTACTACTACTAATAATAATAATAATAATAATAATAGTAATAAAATACGATTATAAATAAACGCGCTAGTATATCACTGAACTTCACATTACAATCCCTTACAAACGAGAGAGAGAGAGAGAGAGAGAGAGACTATTGTGGCTTTGGGGGGGAGGGGGGCTGCCAAAAGAGGCACTGCAGCATCAGCAGTAGCATTTTAGACGTTAAAGAGACGGAGGAGGAGAGGAGAGGAGGATAGGAGGATTAGAGAGATGAGGAACAGGATCAAAAGGACTTGGAAAGGGCAGGATCTTGGATCGAGGAGGATCAAAAAAGACACAAGGATGGAGGTGGAGAGAGGAAGTGATCCTTTATCTCTCTCTCTCTCATCTCTCTCTCTCTCTCTCTCTCTCTCTCTAAAGAAGAATATGAATTTTTCTACACACACACACACTCTATAGATATATATATATATATATATATATATATATATATATATATATATATATAATATATATATATATATATATAGAGAGAGAGAGAGAGAGAGAGAGAGAGAGAGAGAGAGAGAGAAACGTGTAAAGCAGGCAGTTTTTTCATCTTCGAATACCTGTTCGTCTCACTGCCCTTGCCTCATCACTCAAATGTGTTCAATCAGGTCTCACTAATTGCCATTGATTTTTCATGAGTATCAATCATAGTAGATTCTCTTGTGAAAATATCTGGTCTCTGCCTCTCTCTCTCTCTCTCCCACGCTCTTCCCACAATTAGAGAAGTGGCTCCCACAAAGCTATTATGCCGCGCTCAAAGACTCTCTCTCTTCTCTCTCTCTCTCTCTCTCTCTCTATCCTCTTAATTATTCGCCGGCGCAGGTGTGGCCAATGTTGATTCTTTGTAAACATAAGACCACGGTCTTCATACCTCTTCTGTTCCCTCTATCACTCCTCCACCCTTCCTCCGCTCCTCCACCCTCCTCCCCCTCTCATATCCATTTACTTCCTCCCCATCCTCCCCCCCCTCCCCGATTCCGGAGATACCTAACCCATCCCTCGACTTCAATACAAGGCACGAAACAAACGCACATACCTCTGGATGCTGCTGTCATTTGCATCACTTGTTTTTTCTACTTTTATCAATTGGTTTTTGTTTCCCTGTTTTGGCCGACTCTCTCTCTCATTATATATATATATATACATATATATATATATATATATATATATACATACATATATATATATATATATATATAATATAATATATATATATATATATATATATAAGTGAATAGTGGAAATGTACTCACGTGTTCAATAAGTGCATATTTATATCACCGAAGCAATGAAAGAGGCATCAGTGATCATGGGTATAGCAAAGGCAAAGAGAACAGCTAATACAATACCCTATCATTGCCAATCCCAAGACGAGCTCTCAGCGGCATTTGACCAGAAATCCCCCAAAGCAATTCACGCGAGGTTGACATGCCGAAATCGGGCACTATGTCACCGATCGCCGAGTTTGTGTGGCACCAGACACGTTTCGCCCTGTCGTGTTCGTCTCCTGATGTTAAGACGTCTCGAAGCACAGGTGGGGACACTTGGCTTTTCTCTTTTTCTTCTGCGATACTTTGACTCACTCTCTCACCAGTATGTTAATAAGCAGATGCACCTCTCTCTCTCTCTCTCTCTCTCTCTCTCTCTCTCTCTCCCCTTTCTCTTTTTCTCTCTCTCTAGACTTCTTTCTTTCACAGAGCCATTCTATAACAGATGTCTCAGAAATCTATTTCATTTGTCTGTCATTTGATACCTGGCCCATGAAATCTCTCTCTCTCTCTCTCTCTCTCTCTCTCTCTCTCTCTCTCTCTCTCTCTCTCTCTCTCTTCCCAAGGCTTACCATGACCGATGTCGCACAAAGTGAAATTTCGGCCATCATTGGTACACATTCCTTCACTTGATAATGTATATGGATAATTACACTACATTGTATGAGGTAAATAAGAAAAAGTGAGATTCATAATTTGAAATAAAAATGACTGCCTAAAAAAGGCACAATAAATTAATATCCTAATAAGATAGGTAGTTCTTGAGATAAAATAATAAAAACATTGTCTAACAAGTAATAAAAAAATAAAAACATTGTCTAAAAAGTAATAAAAAAAGGACTAACGAACTAAAAGACTTAACTGAAAGGGTTCAAAGACAATTATTACTAAAATTAAGTCAAAGGCAAAGGACTAAATATCAGTCTGAGCAGTATTTATCAGTCACTCAGAACGTATATGATTACCACGCGAATTTATAATAGTACTTGGATATGTTTCTCAATAAATAAATGGATCAAAATCCTATTAATCTGATCCACAAATCGTCTTATTTTAGGACTTGATCAAAATGAATTGGGAATAACAACCACTTTAAAGTTCTAAAAAACGTGAACATGGAAGCATATTCGAAATGATGATGAAATCACGTCACCCACTATTAGATAATAAATGGACGCTTGGGTGATATTAATCACCAATATATTTATAACATGACCACTTGTGGCTCTGACTGAGGAAAATTATAAAACAACAAAATCCCGCTCAAAGGATTCAAATTGAACTTCTTAAGATTATGCAAAGTAAGAATAAATCAGAAATACGAAATAAATAAGAAATCCTAACGTGAACCATGAAGAGAATCCGAACATGAAGACATAAATAGAACTCCTGCTATGACATAACTACACAGATGAGCACTGAACTTGGATGATCCTGTGGAACTCAAGAAGAAAACGACGTTGGGAGTAGACCTCTCTGCGCGCCTTCGTACACGAGTGAATAATTATCGTATAAAAAGAAGAATTATCGCATAAGACGGAATCATTCGCCGGAGAGAACAAGCGTTATCGGCCCAGGCGCTCGTCGTTCGGGAAAGATGGTCCGAGGATAAAAGAAGATAGAAAGAAAAGAGTGAAGATAAAGGTGAGAGGAACGAAGGAGAAGGGTATTAAAGTGTCAAGCCAACGTGCACTTATTGTCGCCATGTTTGTTTATTGTGGGGTCCCTGCTTTCTCCCTCGCCTCTCTCTGGAAATCATTAATACGTCCCGATCGGTCTCTTAGGGCGTCCAGTGAATGTCCTCGAATGAAAACCATCAAGTTTATTTTCTTCATCAAAATAACTCCTTGTTGGCTCTGTACTTTCCAACGCGATTAGGCTCCTTGGAGTTTCGAGGCTGGTGACATCCGGCAATTATCTAGGCACGGGCGTGACACGGCGGGTGGCGTCGTACGCTCCGGGTCACATGCTGTGACCAAACCTGGGCTACGCCTAATAAAAATCTCCTGTAAGAAATCTGAGAACATTTATAGGTCCTAGTGAAGAGATTCGGAACTAGTTACGACCTACGCGTTGCGTCAATCCAAAGATTATGTCTAGATAGAAATGAGAAAAATAATAAGGACATAAATTTGAGAAAGGACTGAAGCATCTCTACTGTCTCAATACAACATGCCGTCTTTCTAGCGGTTGAGACTTGCTTTACGCTACCGACACAGGTGTCTGTTTGTCTGTCTGTCTGTCTGTCTTTTGCTACACAATGTCACTAAATCCCATCTGTGGAAAATGGGCGACGGCATGTCTGTCACCTGTACAGACGATTAACCACTACATTTGGGATGCTCTTCGGACAATATCTACCACAGATCCCTTTGACAGCGGATAATTGTCTCCCTAATTAGCATTCCCCACCTACTGATACATTTACTAGAGCGATTCCCAGTGGCCGTCTGACCGAGGAAATTAAAACTACGTAACACTTAACGAAAAGGCATAGAAATGCCTCACGCGCATTCACCGAGTTAAACTTTGCTCAGAATGTTTTAACACAAACTCGTCCCAAAAAATATAAAAGTATATACTGAGATCAACTGAGCTAACTATTTACCTAATGTAATTGGAAATTATAATCATAACCTAAATAAGGATCGGAATATCGGTTATGACAACACTGATAATAAGTTAGAGAATAATCGAAAACCTTCATCTTACTTTAATCGATACTGGGTCTTTAAAGACCACAGCCCATCTTACGGACTTCAGTTTAACGATTTAGAGAGAGAGAGAGAGAGAGAGAGAGAGAGAGAGAGAGAGAGAGAATATCAATGGGAAAATGCTAAAATACGTGCTGGTATAATGCTCGCTTAGTCCAACAACTAAAACCTCTTTCTATCTTCGTACCTCGGGACTCCAAGCAGCGGAGCCAAGCAGAGGGAAGTCAGCGACCACCTGCCGAGACCTTCGCCCTTGCTCAGGCTCCTGCTTACATCCCTCACCTCTGCTGATTCCCTGGATAGTATTTTATAAGCGAGCATTTAACCAGCAGTCTTCCCAGACTCCTTCATCACGGCAGAAGAAGAAGAAGAATGCAACATGATACAGCCGAGCCCAGATCCATCAACTTTCGCATCTCTTTAGTAGTCGGAGAGCAGAAGGCAAGTGGTTGGCAAGCAGTTGGACTGTATTAGGTCATAAGCAGGCAAGCAGCAGTAAGCAGTTGGTATGAGTAAGTGATCTGTAGATATGGAGTATTTAATTAGTAAACAAGTTGTAGGTATGGAGAAGGCATTGGGTACAGGTCATTCAAGCAATGGTATGCGTCACAGAAAGTGATAAGGCGTATACGAGGAACTGCGGGAACAGAAAAGAACCAATGAAGAAGTAGGTGAAAAATATTTTTAGTTGACCAGCAATTAAGTCTTAAATATGGAACAAGTAGTAACTGGCAAGGCTTACAAAATAGAAAATGCAGGATGCATCGTACGAAAAATCGATTTTCAGGTAACTCTAAATCCTTCACGTGATATTCCATATACTATATCTATGTAATATTGCTTCCAAAATGAACAATGAATCTTCTTTTTCACTGTGACATTATCCTGTCTGCATTTATAGGGGATTTAAAACGCCTATAAGGATATATACGTGCATACGCTAAACAAAACAGCAAAAAATATCAGTCATTTTGTTGTCATCTTGTAGACTGTGTAGATATTTTTTGTTGATCTATAAAATGAACTCTTACAATCTTTATGTGCAAAACAAATTTAATAAAACATTGAATTAAAGAGGCATGTGTACCTTCACCCCAGAAAGATATATATGATTTTACTTAGTGGTAATTATACACGTCGTATTGACAGCATAGTTATTACTTTGAGGACGAGGTCTGCGTAGTGGATATTTCCTCAAGATCTGTTTCTATAGAACATGATAATGTCGGCACGCGAACACCCTATTGTACTTAGCAAATTTTTGTTTAACCCTTTCAGTATGAATACAAACAGAATAACAATTATATTTAAAAGTAAAAAGTAAAAAAAAAATAGAAGTTAAAAAAAGCAACAGCGAAAGAAATAAAAGAATCCTTATATTCCAAAAGTCAACTAAGTCAACCAGAAGCTTTTTCTTAATTAGTGAGAACAATGCAATAAATAATTAGGTCTTCGACGTTTGTACAAATCTGTTTCGGGTATGACAGCAATTACACTTCACGAAAGAAGCGGTCTTAGGGAATCGTTCAATCATTACGTAATAAAATTCTAAAAGTTTGTACTTACTAACCGACGGAAGCCTCTCCAATGAACCTTCATGACTCATAACGTGTATGACAATTTTCTCAATAACCCA
>NC_061100.1:76678512-76713512 GCF_015104395.2 Macrobrachium nipponense | reverse complement strand
GGGAAATGTAGGGGATACCTAAGAAATAAAGCTTAAGAAATATGAGAGGCATGACAATAAATGACAGGCAAAGGAGTGAAAAAGCAGAGGAGTATGGGAGGATTAAGAAGGAAAAAAAGGGACAAATAGATAAGGTAGGAAAAGCTGAGGCGAAGGGAACGAGAACGAGGAAGATATTTATTATGTGAGAATAATCTTAGGAACTGTGGCTTCAAATTCCAAGAATAGAGAATAGAGTAGAGGGACTAACAGTCAAGAAATAAGAATAGAACAGAGAATAAAGGAAGGCGTGATGGGAATGAGGAAGATGTTGTGAAGGGCTGGGTAGGGGAGGGCTGGGGGTGGGGGTGGGTGGGTAGAGAGTTCATGATGGTTGGGTGGAGTGGGGAGTGGTTGGAATGAGGGTATGGAGGGGATCGGGGAAGGGGAAGGGGGAAGGGAGGGGGGGAGGGCCAGTCTCAGAAGGTAGTTTGTGCGTGTGCCGGTCCCGAGTGGAGAGGTGCGGCCCTGGGTAGACGGGTAATGGTGTGGGTATAGTGAAGGGGCATCAGGCCAAGAGGGCAGCGTCCCCGCCTGCCCTATTGCCCTCACCAACACCATCATCATCATCACTAACACCATTATCATCATCATCATCATCATCATCTTATCACTGTCTCTTTTTGGGCTGAATAATATTTTGCAAACGGTCGACGGGTTTGATGAAGACTCATCAGCAGCCATGAAGGGTAGATATTAAAATGTTAATGGTCTCAAACTATCAATAATGCATTCTTCAATTATTTTTCAACATTGATTCAGTTTATTTTACACACAGCATTTGTCTGTGACTATATTAGCGATTATAATTCTAATAATCAATAGCTTTTATGATAAAAATTCTAACTTATAACTGTTGTCCACGTATAACTATTATTAAGCGATCACTATTGCCCCAGCAATCCATGAACACAATACTTATGCCGAGTCACCATCTGTGATGATGGGGAGGACGCGGTCAATCCCAGAGTAATATTTGGAAGGAAACGACGTCTTTCGAAGGTATTTGTGTCTACAATGACAGTTAATTTATTCATTAATTTAGTTGTTCATTGATTGATTACGTAAGTAACTTTGTAATAATACATTGGATGGATTACAGAAACTTGACTGAAGGTGCATGAGTACACGAGAGGGGCGATTTCTTTTTCTACCACGACGACGAAGACAAAAACAACAACAACAACAACAACAACAACAACAACAACAACAATAATAATAATAATTGTTTTAATGAAAAAGAAAGGAGAAGCCTACAAACATGTCATAACCTCACAGCCATAAAAAGAACAGAGAGAGAAAAAAGAAAACAAATCCACAATTCACTTGATGCCTGAAGGCATGCTAGCAAAGGTACGCCGTTCAGGCTGCAAAATCACCATCTTTCTGCTGAATAACAGTTTGTTAAGTTGTAGATTGCACTGATGAGAAAATTAAACTGCTTTTTAGGGTCATATAACAGATAAAAGGCAGCAATCGACTTATTTTCCGAACGTCTTGCACCTGGGATTTAAATGACCAGATAGCACATAAACAATGATGAGCAAACGTACCTATGACGGCGAGTAAAATATCAAGTGGCACCTCTTATAGTCGTCTGAATAACAGACAGAAAGCTGCACCAGACCAGAGCCAGAATAACCGCAAAAGAGAGAATACAATTGTCCAAATTTCTCCCTACCGTCTGGACACAGTCAAAATCACAATTAAACCTATGAGGCTCAAACAGCCACACACAAATGACTCATAAATTTTATAGTAGGAATGCGCGTCCCCCGATCTTCAGATAAACATATAGCTCCCCTTTTAAGGCCAAACGCCACCTGCTCGGCTCCCTGTCAGAACGCATGGCTCCCTCATGTGGCAAGAATAGTGTCGATCAATTTCCATCCATCGTCTGCGAATATGGAGGTAAAAAGAGGTCTCTCCGGTGACGTTAGTTTTGAACTTTGGCAATCAGGTGATCAGGTGTGCCCCGTCAACGGGCGCCGCTCTTTTTGGAATCTCTTTCTTTCTCTTGTCCTGCCCGTCTAAGCAACGCCGTCCCCTTTCTTCGTGCCCTGTGCATACTCTCTCTCTCTCTCTCTCTCTCTCTCTCTCTCTCTCTCTCTCACACATTATGCGTACGCCAGCTGGTGACTATATTTCAACATTATTGCAAATCCTTAGTCCCTGATATTTACATGATTATTTTTCCTTTTCTCGTCTGATCAATGGGAGAACAAGAGTGACATAAAGAGATAAACTCATTTTTAATTGGAAATAATTTGAAACATCTGTCTGTTTCTTGGTTAGAAAACCTTTATCTAATTTCGTTACCTTAGAACTAACCCAAGTAACTTGCAAAACCGTTATGACAATCATTATGGCAGTTACATAACAAAAGCAGCAATACCAAGCAGTTGTTAACATAATGCCATTACTCTGCTCAAAAGGTGGTAGATGGGTAGATGGGGCTTGCGTCATCACCGTTTACTTAGCGCAGAGTTGTACCTTAACCTCAAGTGTCGTCAACAGTGTCTCTATATGACACGGGTTTCTTATCACCAGGATAATAGAGGATAGGTTGCCAGCACGTGTTTTACCACAGAGCGAGCCAAATAAAGAATATAATGCCAGATGCAAATCACTATGGTACGAAAAGGCAGAGGACTCAACAACAAATGCGAGGGGAAACCTAAGGAAACCTTTGGAAGTCTACGTTACAAAGGCACTTTCCTACGAGTGTAACTCATGTCAATGTCGTCAGTCATATTGGTAGGTGGCCCCGAGAGCACTGGAAATGTCGTTCCAGTTCCAAAGGCCATACCTCCTCCACCGGCCAACTCCAGTTTTACAGGTCGTTTATCAAGAGAGGCTGGCGACGCCGGGGCGGGAAGGAAGGTCCAAAAGGTACCACCAAGATCATGGGTACCGACCTACTGCAGAGGATGTTTCGCCTCCTTTGGGGACCAACCTACCAAAGAGAGGGGGAGGGGGGGAGGGGAGGTGGTCCACGGTGAACGGAATCTCGACGGTTCACTGCGCAATTACTGTTCCTGTAAAATACCCATCAGGCTCTACAATGTAATTCAACTCTGGAGTGACGCTCCATCAGGCGCTGCTGATGTCCGATAGATATTAAAGGTTATTTGGCCGTGAAAGAATAACAAAGCAAATGGAGTAAGGGAAATTGCAATGCACGCACATTTCAGGATTTCGAACATAAATTGCGTTATACTGCAATAATGTCGTATGAATATTTGCTATGTATATTACTGGACCAAAATGAAGGTGGCCGCCGACAGACATTAAGATTATTAGATGAAACACGATTCTTTAATGATTCTATGCATGTTCCAGTTTTTGTAATACAATGCTTATCACATGTAGCTCGGGAGTATAATGAACATTTTGTTACTATATCAACGCCAATTTTACAACAATGGGGGGGAATTTTATTTCCACTGTGATGATGATGATAATAATAATAATAATAATAATAATAATAATAATAATAATAAATAATAAAAATAATAATAATAATAGTACGGAAAAAGCCGCTATTCGAAAAATAGAGAAGAATCTCTACAAGCGTAACGCTGCTGAAGTAGCCATTACTTTTAATAAAGTATGCTTGAGAGAGGGTCTGCTTCCTAATGTAATAAAAAAAAAAAAAAAAAAATTAAAAAAATAATAAATTATGAAAAAATTATATAATAATAAATTAATTAATTAATAATTAATAATAATAATAATAATAATCATAATAATAATAATAATATAATAGTAATAATAATAATAAATAATTAATAATTTGTTCCCTTGAATTTCTAGTTACAACTTTAAAATACTCTTTACATCCAGTAATAAGCTTTTCATAATTATGGGAAGATACATGACATACACTATGAAGTGTGTGTGCATGTGTGTGTGTGTGTGCGTGTGAGTGTGACAATGGAATCGAAGAAGAGTTGACTTATAAAAGATGCAATGATGCCAAGACCAATTTAAAACAGAAGACAGCCTTCTATGCGAAGAGCAATCTACTGACGAGAATAGCGAAGCCCATAAGATGTCGTTTATTATGGACTGCTCAGGTGATACCATTATTAAAAATATTTAATTTTCCTTTTTTAATCTCAAAACTTTTGTAGTCATTACTTTAAATAGTTTTCCTCAACCCTGTTTCTCCTAAATACATGAAATTATACCTCATTTTCCTTCAACGTTTTCATCGATTTAAAAACTTCGAACCTCATCCAAAATGGATGAAGTCTCATTTGAATTTTCATCTCGGTTTCGTCTTATCCCAAAACATTGCGTCTTGCAACTTCATTCAACTTGAATCAACCGCATTCCTACAAGCGTCACGGCTATTAACGAGATAAGTCCTCTTGTATGTTCCAACTCTGACCCGTCAGTTATAAGGTTAACTACATATATAAATATTACCCAACATATAAATGAGATTACATGACTCGAAATCTTATCGTACTGTAAAAGAATCAGGGCAGAATGATCAAATGAAGATAATTTTACCGTGTTCGATGATGTTTTGCATTTTGGTTTGAAATGTATCTTTGGGCTCCGTGAATTTTATTTGATGTTTCTCTTTTTGCTAAAATCGGTGTTATTCTCGACTATGTTAATCATTCTAAATTTTCTTAGTGATTATATACATTTATATTTATTTCATATTGAAAGAAAATGATGAAACTACTGATATTCAGACGTACAATTTATCTAAACATAAACTTCAATTTTATCTGCCTATGTATTCATTACATACATACACACACACACACATATACATATATAATATATATATTATATATATATTATATACATATCTATATATATATATATATATATATATATATATATATATATATATATATAAAATCACAATTCACCAGTCAAGTACAGGGCAGGCAGGCAGGCAGGCATCGGGCAGCCAGGTCACGTTGAATACAGCTGGATTATAGAGTGTAGGCCAATGGCCAAAGACCAAGCACTGGGACCCATGAGGTCATTCAGTGCTGGAAAGGAAATTGAAAGCAGGTAGGTTTGATAGGTGTGACAGGAAGATAGCCTCGCAGTTGCACTGAAACAATTATTAGGAGTTGGTGGATAGCAAGATAGAGGAAAGATAATACGAATGGAGGTAGAGTAAAAGGAATGAAAGGGGTAACAGCAGGGGCCGAAAGGAAACTGCAAAGAACCTTTAGTAATGCCTACAGTGTAACCTGTGAGATGAACTGACGGCACTACTCCACTATGTGGCAGGTCACGTTGGAGGATTTATCAAAACTACATCAAGTGGAAAAAAAAAATAATCTGGATTACTGGAGCTCCTAATCTCGATCTCCGGAGATTACGCACTTCAGGTCCGTCACGACAAGATAATTCAATTATGTCAAAGATTATCTGGCGCCAGGCGATTATTGGGTTATTTTTTCCTCTCTCTCTTAATTATCCAGCGGTATATCTAGAGATCGTTTCAACGAATGCGAGTGATTTGAGTGATCAAGTCCGCAAAAACAGAACTCTTGGACTACTTGTCTACTGACCCATCTATTTCTCAAAAGTAGAATTACCGATCTACCTGTTGTCTGATTATCTGTTTATTTCTAACTATCTAATTATCTTTCCCTTTCTCCTTCGCCTTCTTTCCTTCAATCTTTATCTTTATAATAACTGTCCCCGCTCTCTCTCTCTCTCTCTCTCTCTCTCTCCTCTTCCATCTCATTCTACGTCGTCATATTTTGTTGCCTTTCTTCAGTCTCTCCCTCCAGTCAGTTATTTTGATCATCCTTTTAAATTCGCGAATCCCTGACTCCTAATCTTTTATTCTTGTCTCTTCCGCGGGAGAGCGCCCCGCCCGCCAGCGGCATCGCATAACGACTCGGTGGGCAAGATGTACGTAGTCTGACGAGAAAATATGACCCGTTTAATACCACTTCATTTATTAAACTATCACTGACTTAATATGAGATTCCGAGAAGCGAATGAAAATGTACCAATCACTACTACCAAATTACATCAAGCAATTTTCTTGTCTTGGCTTTTTCTCTTCTTGAGACGATTAATTCTATATAATGGCGAAGAGGTAAAGAGGATGTCAATTTTCAAATGATAACGATTTATCATCGTGGAAAAAAGTTGCATCAAGAGCTGGGTTTTATTAAAGCAACTTCTTGTCAATGAAAATAAAATAAATGATGGTAAAGAACTGTAATAACTGCGCAATTGCACAACGCAATTTTCTTAGAAGATGCATTGAGGTTATGAAGCGAATTCCGTTCATTACGTGTTAAGTTCAAGTGGTCGTTCTACTCAACGGATATCTGCTGCATACTAATGAGACAAAGTTGAATCTTATTCTTTCATTCCTCCATAATTAGTGCTCCTGTCATTTTTATTATAAAATGTCGATGAACCCCGGGGCCTTATCCTGCGGCGATAAATTCAGCCTCTTGAATGAAAGGGAGGAGACTGATTGATACGTGTGATGCTTCAGACCACAACTGATCATTTTTCCTGATCTTCTGCCACTTACTTAGAAATATCTCATTTTCTTCCTTCTTGTGAAAGTCAAGAGTGGCTAATAGGAACCATTATTCCCAGGACAAAGCATTAAGCTTTAGTACTGCAAAGGAGAGATTTGATAAAGAACTTCCGTCCTTTATTTCATTGTATATAATTAGAAACTTTTTTCGAGAAAAGAAATTGTTTTAGTGCACTGAAGATCTCGCTCACTCTCCATTCAGACCCCCAAGAGGCTTTTGGAACAACCTTCGAATGCGCATGAAATTTTCTGTCAACTGAACACCTTCATTCTTTTACCGATTAACATTAAACGAAATTACAAACATCATCTTCATTTTCTTACAGTCCAGAAATATGAGACCGAACCGTTTATCACTGGTCACATTTAAGAGACCTTTCCATCCATAAAACAGATCATGACCATCTTCGAGGAAGAACTTGCCTTCACTGAAGCACCTTATTATCGTAGTGGTGCTAAATGAGACTCGCGAATGAAGACCGGGTTGTGAGTTTGGGGGCTGATGGTCCTCCTACTCCTGCTAAACACCTGAAACATTTTCGTCTTTGTTTCGTCCGTGCTGAACATTATTCTGGTCGCGACGTGCAAGTGTGTATTCTTTATAGCCGTTATACTGATGTTTAAAGTGACCGTTTATGAGTTAAAAAAGAAATCCGAATAGAGTGAAGTCATCCTGAACGATGAAGGCTGCTCTCACCATCTCATTATTTCTGACGCCGATGACCTCTGCTGACTCGTCGCCAGTTCAAGATACAAATAAACCAATTTCCAGTGAAGATGTTCCTTCTTCGTCAGGGTCTCTGGGAAAACCCTCGTCAGAAGGTCAGGCAGAGTACTCGAGGTACCGCTGGGTGTAGGTGGGTGACCTCCGCGCCCTTCGGTGGGCTCGAGGTCAAGCATGGCGCTCGGAGGTCAAACGGGAGGTGGGCGAACCTGCTCCCGACAACTCTTCCCAGGAAACTGGATCACACGAGAGGAGGAGCCGGGCAGGGGCTGGGGTTGAGGGGGAGGATGCTGCCAGGTAGAATAGGAGGACGAACTGGATGTTTTAGTCCAGTCATGTGAAGTTGGAGCATTCTCTTCTGCCTGTAAATACACACTCTTTTCGGTTATCAACATCCTAGTTTGATTTAGTGCTTGTCCTTTCACTTAAATAAACTTGTGCTGTCGTCATAGCTGGTATAGTCACTTCAATAGTTAGCAAGAGTTCATCAAGGCAACGTTGGTGTCATAAATGTATGCAGCGTCCATGACTCGTCCCGTTTTCTTTATGCGATGGCTAGGCATGTCGCATCCGGGTAAACTCTCTTCATTGGGACGACTTTATTTTTTATGTTCAGAATTTCTTTTTTATTTATTTATTTTTTTTGTCTCTAAGAGAAGACAAAGTATTTGAAGAAGGTGGTAACACATTTCACTGAGTTATGGTATATTGTGCTGCTAGTTGTCTGGTCACCAGGACGAATTTACTTTTACATACTGAATGATAACAGAAGTGAATGATGTACGTCAATGCTATGAAACTGATGAACAGGTCTGCGCCATCCTTATTTGCCCCACTTCAACTCCCCTTCCTTTCTTCTTACCATTTCTCCCTCTGTGGGTGGTTCATGCAACTGGCTCTATTCTCTCGGATCCAAATGTGCCTCACTATTAAGGTTTCTGATGAGAGAGAGAGAGAGAGAGAGAGAAGAGAGAGAGAGAGAGAGAGAGAGAGAGATTCAAATTAAAAGAAAAAATATAGCAAGGTCGAGGGAGATGAGCTTTGTGATCATAATAATATGCCACCATAATTATGGATCGACAGCAAATAAACGTGACGTTTTCGCTAGAGAATGTTAGCTCACTAAACTGAAAGCTTTATTTCTGATAATCTTATTTTCATAGAAGAAATGATTGTCTAATAACTGGAATGATCTTTATTTCAAAATGACACTCTTCTTTATACCCAATGACATTTTATTTTCTCAACAATGTGGAAAATACCTTCATTTTTCCAGTTCCGACATCTATTGTCCCAAAGATGAACAATTACTCTTTTTTTGAAGATGGAATTATATATAAATTTTTCAGAAATTGTCAACAGTCACAATTCATGAAGATATACATTTTGATGGAGAAATCGTCAAACAAACTTGAGGGAAACGGAATTTTCTTCCTTTTCTTCCCTAGTACTCATGCAAATAAGGAAATTGGCAAGATAAAATTTCTTTGTACTTTTGAAGAACTCCAACTAATCCGGTGTAACCAAAGACCTGAGCCATGAAAGGGCAGGGCACCGGGAACCAAATAATGATGAGCCAATCGAAGATCCTAATCAAATAGGCGTAGGCTGACCTGATGGCCTAATCCAGGTAGTAGAGTGTTCCTACACTCAACACATTTGAGTTTCTCATACTCCTCCTTTTCCTCCCCCATCCTTGTCATCCCCTCCCCTTCCCCCCACTCCTAACAAAACCCCCAAACCCGGCCCCTTCCTCCTCAGTCCTGATATCAACCCATATGGCTACAACTCAGGTATAACTCCTTGTATGGATCGTATGCTAATGCCTACCCTTGTAGCGGGCCGCCTCGTCCCAAAGTCCCATAACAGTTCGCACGCCGCCTGTGTTGGCCCTTGTTGAACACGTCGCTCCCAATTTCATTTCCAACGAGGTGAGAAACATTCCCCGCTCTCACTGGAAACATGTGAAGGTCAACATCGGCTATCAGTTAAACCCAATGCCAAAAATATTTCGCTCACCCGCCCCACACAAAATGAAGGTCAACGACATGTATTAAAATGCCCAAATGCCCAAATGCCCAGAGGATTATAACCTCTTCAAGTCCATAACCCCCAACCCACACATCCTTCAAAAATTGTGAAATTAAATATTCAATGTGTTTAACGTATCTTGATCCAGGATACAAAAGTGTTCAAATAAGTGATAAAATACCCGAAGTAAAGGACGATTTGTACCTCCTCTCCTGACCAATCAGTACTGACCCTACTTGAGACGACTCGATGGGGGTGAACTTACAGCCAGTGGCCTTCCTAGGCTAGATGAGAAGGGTAATCACAGATTTCGTGGAAAAGAAAAGAGGAAAATTGTCCAGAAAAAGAGAGGAAAATAGAGTCAAAGGAAATGGAGTCATGCACACTCCAAAATCATCGGAGGGCATCCAGACTTCTGCTGCGACTGGAAAAAAAATATTTTCTGTTTTTAAACATTGAAAATTTTTAAATCGCGCAACGAATATCTTATTCCATCCTCTGCTATGGCACAGGGTATTCGTCATCCCCCAGAGTAGGAAGAGAAAAACCTCATACAAAGGCGATGGAGTCCTGATGTTAGCTAAGTCGAAATGTAAACACAACGACACGACTCACGTCCTGAGATCAAATAGATAACCAAGTTTTCAAAAGATATACTAATTCAACTTATAACTCTTTGTTCAGTACATCTACACACATATACAGTATATATATATATATATATATATATATATATATATATATATATATATATATATATATAAATTTGTGTGTGTGTGAGCGTGACAGAGAAAGAGAGAGAGAAGACGTTTATTGAATGGTTTCACTTCGGCAGGGATGAATATCACCTCGTCGAAACCCTCCATATTACGATTAGTCTACATTTTGAGAGAAGGCTCATCACTCCATCACACACGTCAGCCCTTTTTTTTCATTCTCTCTCCACCCTTAGGTAAGAACCACAACAGTTGGCTCACAGTCACGTATATAATTTATTGCTCAAGTTATCAAGGAGCAGTCTGAATTTTCGAGAATACGCACCCACCACATCCTTTTAGTTTTCTGTAAAAGACAGCTATGGAGATGTTTATTTGTCAGACAGTCCGCACTTTTTCTGTCCGCCGTCAGATCTTAAAAACTGCCGAGGCTAGAAGGCTGCAAATTGGTATGTTGATCACTCACCCTCCAGTCAGAAAACATACCAAATTGCAGCCCTATAGCCTCCGTAGTTTTGATTTTATCTAAGGTTAGAATTAGCCCTGCTTGTGCGTCTGGAATCACTATAGGTGACAACAACACAAGCCACCACAGGGCCGTAGCTGAAATTTTCATGGGCTGCGGCTAACAGTTTCAATAGTATTATACGCTGTACAAAAAACTCGATTGTGCCGAAGAAACTTCGTCTTAATTTTTACTTGTTTCTTTCTCTTGCAGTTCGGGGACGGAACGCGGGTTTCTTGTTTTTGAGCCAAAAGTGTCACCAACTGCAGGCGAGGATCAAGGAGACAAAGAAAGGCAGACAGACTGACAGAGAGGACACCACCGGTACAGGTGAACAGAGGTTTGTCAGTTTGAGTAGCACTTCTTGATGGCAACAGCTAAGTTACGTGGCATTCTTGTTACGAGGGTGATAACACCTCTAGGTTACTGTAACCATCGAACAGATAAATCTAGAAAAACACAGCAATAACTTCAAAACCTAGAATCTACGGAATTCTCTCCTGTCTCTGCTTTTCCCGAGTTCCATAACTTCTCTACCTAATCAAACTGCTCAATCGCTTCTACCTAGCAAGACAAACTTTCCCGTTTCTCGTTGGTTAACACAACCAAGGGTGAATTCACGTGTTATCGTATGATGCTCACATTGCTACAGAGACAAAAACTTGCAAAAAGAAAAGCACGCTCAGTACATTAAAACTTCCTAAGGTACTAATCCATTATTATGGTATTTAAGCATGAATTAACTGACACATACATATATATATATATATATATATATATATATATATATATATATATATATATATATATATGTGTGTGTGTGTGTGTGTACACACACATACATATACCATACATACATACACACACACATATATATTAATATATATATATATATAATATTTTTTTATATAATATATATATATATATATATCAGTTAACGTGTACTAACGTACAGATGCAATTTATACACGCTATATACCGTTATAACATAAGTCTTTTACAGATGCACGTTTGTATAACTACGTAAAGCGAAATATAAGATAAGAAAGGCCTCTCTATTCGCACACAGAAAGAAATAACGCAACTGAGAAAGAAAAGAAAGAAAGAAAAAGAGCGACAGAAAGAAAGAAATGACTCGCCATGGGAACCAGGGAACTTTGCAATCGAGGCGCGTAGCAGAGTACGAAGGGAGTCTGTCGATGCAAGCAATTGCTACGATGTTGACAAAGCAACGACCTTGACAACCTGACCGGTTGTGTGTCAAGTTGATGTTTTGGACCTGAAGGTCGAGCTGACGAAGCCCTGATCGGAGACACAACATCTCTTGTTCTCCTCCTCTTCCTTATTTAACGATGGCGATCATACACTGCATTCAGAGGTTTCCTGGGGACTTTGTACTTGGATGAATTTTTACGATTTTGAGATGATAATGTCTGCGTAAGGTAATCATGTCAAAGCCTTCTCGGCAAGGCGTGATCCAACCTCCAACTTACTCGGCCGCGTGATAAAATCTACAGTCAAATAGAGCGTTCTTTCACCAATGAAAATTAAAATAAATACGGTATATTCAATTAGATATAATTGTTCTGTACCGTTTAACATGCTCATTATTTATTTTCTACATTTTCATTTTAATTAATCAATCATAAATATCCTGTCTAAAATTCCTGTATCTTTAACTTAACGCAAAACATCTTTTTCAGACCTTTTTAGGCTTTTCCGTGGGGGTTTCCTAAAACACTACGTCATTTCTTTAGACGAAAGAGGCACTCTTGCCTGGAAGGCGAATGTTTCTTTGTTGCTCCATTTCTATATACGTATGGCTTTAGAATCTACAACAGAAAGCTCTTTTGTCTCCTGCAATTGCCAGAACGTGATTGTTCTTACAATGGCATTTGTAACGAGTTCCAATGGTAGTATTAGTAATATTTTCTTGCAGTGGTATTATTATTATTATTATTATTATTATTATTATTATTATTATTATTATTATTATTATTAGCAGTAGTAGTAGTACTAGTAGTAGCAGCAGCAGTAAGGCCCTCTTAATAAAAATAGCGGTCATAATAGTATCAGAAGTAACAAAAATAATACAAATTTAGCCATCTTTCTATTACAGTGCAACCACTTATTAACCCATTATAAACTCACAAGGAAATGAATGCACACAAGCGCACAACATACTTCCCCTTCACACACACGCACACAGACAAACACACACAGGGAATTGCATTCCATCTAGTCCTGTTTAATTATCTGATTTCAATCGTAACGACTCAGTGATTTATTCAGAACACGTAGTACATGTTTTATTATCTTCGGCAAGTTAGCAAGAGTTGAGTTTTGTTCTCTTTCTTTTACGCTGATGCTTCGAGGGGCGAAGAGGCTCCGAGGATTCGCTATGCAGAGGACGTCGTCACTTGAGTGCGCCGAGGACGGTTATTACCTTTGATGAAAACGCTCTGATTTCTCTATTTGATTTAGGATAATAGTGATCACAATTATTTTTCAACAGTGTATCATAATAATGAATCATAATAATTACAATAGTAATCATTGACAGAACCTTCAATGTTCTACTTTAAAGACGGAGCGAGAAAAACCCAAACTTGAAAAAAGAACACGATTAAATTTGCATCTGTCAACCACAGGAGTCAACACAAACAAATGCAATAGGCGCAGGTGAAGCGAAAAGGGCAGGACAGGGAGGGATGTCAAGGGATGGGGAAGGGTGCTTCTAATGAGGGGGGCGGGGGAGAGGAGGAAGAGGAAGAGGAAGAGGCCAAAAACAAAGGGAGAGCGGAGTGCGCATTTCCATATTTATGAAGAACAAAGTGGTAAATTGAGGTAATGGTGTAATTTTACTGGATTCCGAACCCGGCCCGCGGCCCACGAAATTTTATGCCGCGTTGCCAGGCCACCGTCTTTCTATCACCTCCCCGACTTTTTTTTACCGTTATCGTGTTTTTTTTTTTTATTTCCACTTCCCTTCTCTTATTCCTAACTTCCATCGCATGTCTGATCTTTAGCTAGTTAGCTTTTTCATTACCTGTTTTTTCTTTCTTAGATTTAAAAGCGAATTTCGCAGTGAATAAGAAAGTTTTGTAAACTAAAATATTCCAGATTTTTTTCCCACAGAAAACATGAAAAATGTCTTCAAAGTCAGCAAAGATGACCATAATTAAGGGATTAAGTGCATATTTTATTATTGCACTGACACAATCTATTGCGAATTTCAGCACAAATACACACCTGTATATGAATGCACGGATGTACCTTTATGTATGCTCAAGCTCAGAGTGACTGCAGGGTAAAGAGCGCGTTCTCTAACATAAGCACAAGGTCACGTTCAATTGAAGATCAACGAAGCGAGGTTTAGTGGGCTTTTTCTCCGCGAGCATTTTACTAAAATGCCTTAATGCGTTATATTGTTCGGGCAACAATTTTAAGTCTGCCCTTATAATCATTTTGAATATGAAAAATGGGTCTCATCTGTAGAGCGTGAAAAACTAGATCAGTCTACCGTCTTTTCTTGCATCTTGTTTGGTGTTTGTGTCTGAGAGAGAGAGAGAGAGAGAGAGAGAGAGAGAGAGAGAGACTCCTTGTGTATGTCCCCCTCAGTAAATCAAAATGTACGCGCACACAAATTAGATTTGGCGGATCCGAAGCCTCCGAAAAGCATCGATTAGCTCCCAAAATTCCCGTGTTTGAACTTTACTCTCCGATTTGTAGTAGCAGTAGCAGTAGTAATAGTATGCATTCTTAAGTAAATAATAAGTACAAAAGATGAAACGAGAAAAGTCATACTTTTGCCATAACTTAAAAAAAATGATGAACACGCGCTAGTAATCAGATAAGAAAATATTCAACATTAACAGAAAACAATAAAAATGCGCCACTTCCAATAAAACTCTAGTCCGCAGCCCATAAAACTTTCAGTCAAGGGCCGGTGGCAGCCTGTGATGTTGACACCTATAGCTGTGCCAGATCCGACATCATGGCTAACTTTAACCTGAGATATAAAAACTACTCAGGCTAGAGGGCTGTAATTTATTATGTTTGATGATGGGATGGTGGATGATCAACATATCAATTTGCAGCCCTCTAGCCTCAGAAGTTTGGCGGACGGACAAATAGCCCTCTCAATAGTTTTGTTTTACTAAATTGAATTTAAAATCAAGTACCTCAGGGCCTCAGTGTTCATTTTTTAATAATCTTCCTCACTAATGTTATGCAATCTTCAATTTCCTATTTTAAAGTAGAGATTACAACTAGCTTTATTTTTTCCCGAATTTTCAATACAAAATAATCTTTATTTTAAACATGAAATATAATTTTTCAGATCTGTAACAACTGTAACTATCTAGTTACATATTCGTCTTGCCTTTTATCGCCACAATATCCAATTTGTTTTGGCCTTCATTTTTACTCTTCCAAACATTTATTGTTTTATATTGTCTCTATCTTTTTGTCACTCGTGTTTATGGGGCAGAAAAGAGAGAGCAAGAGGGGAGGGGTATGGTGATCGTACCCAAGGACGTACCCTGGGTATGTTAAAGAGCGATTTTATGGTCCCTGGAGATGAGAGGCTAATCTAGGGCACCTCCTAAAATTCAGAAATTTAAATACGTTCGTTTTTGCTTTGTTTAGGAGTGGGATAAAATTGAGCCAGCTGTCATGATGGGTGAGAGGGCATATGATGGATACGTAACACAGGGGCAGCAACGACGCCTTTAATACCCACTAAGGGTAGTCTATAAAAAAAATTACGTATATATTTTTATCTTTATAGATGCAACTGATGATATTTGATGATATTTAGTATTCTTTTATCTCCTCAGTTTTCAATTTTTTTTATTACTTATGTTTTATGTATTTATATTTCTGGAATAATTCTTTTGTTTTGTTCTGTTTTCAAAGTAGTCCATACAAGGTCACTCCAATTAGACTAGACACATGTGAGAAACTTCAGCAAAAGTTCGCTCTTTTGTTTCATATTTTCTTTTCTTTGACACCTCTTTTATCTTCTATTTACTTCTTATTTCGTTTGACAAGTAGTAAGCACACTGACCAAAAGCGACAGAATACTGTGTTATTAACTTTTACAATAAGAAATCTCAATGAAGCGACCACTACAAATGCCTAAGAACACAAAAGACTTCTCTCTCTCTCTCTCTCTCTCTCTCTCTCTCTCTCTCTCTCTCTCTCTCTCTCCTATATTTTATAGCCGCTAAATGTAGCAACGGCCACGTCCTTCAGAACAATAATTCCTAATATGTCAGGTTCGCGTAGGACCCATATGGAGCGCCCAGGACCTCAAATATTGTTAAGTGCCGATTTGGTGAATTAATTTCACGATGTTTACATGGAAGTGCCGACCGCTCATGCCTCCTGAACCATCAGGTTGTCGCCACACGCATGAAAGTGTTTGTTTTTATCCCATTTTCAAGTTTGCTTATACTCACAGCCGCATACATCTATCTTTTTATTTTCATGTTTATCTGTCCACAATGTCTGCGTTTTAAATGTAGGAGGAAAAAAGGAAGTTGTGAATTCGTTGTGGTATTATTTATATATATCTACATATAATATATAATATATATATATATATATTATATATATATATATGTGTGTGTGTGTGTGTGTGTGTGTGTGTATAATAATATATATATATATATATATATAGATATATATACATATATATACATAGATATATATATATATATATATATATATATATAGATATATATAGGATAATATTTTTTTGTGTGTGTGTGGGTGTGTTGTGTGTGTGTGTGTGTGTGTGTGCGTGTTGTGTTCTTTGCAAAAAAACGTGCTTGACTTTAGGATGTAACCCAAGAAACGTAGAAAGACGATTGAATTCCATAATGGGCCAAAATGCCAGTGAAATATTTTCTGTTGAAACAGAATTCCATCTAATAAAAGGAGCCCATAAATACGCCAAAAAGTAGAAAGTTAATGCTATATATTTTGGATAACAATTGTCTCCCTCGATAGGCAAGTAGTATATGAATGAAATAAGAATGACAGAAAGGCGGTATTTATACCAAGAGTTCCAGAAGTCAGCCGTTACGTCACTCCAGTTGATAGTTTCTTAATCTTCTGAAGTTGCTGGCTGGAGGAAGATTGTATCTATAATATCTGAGTCCCAAGCTCCTTTTGAGAGGTTCATAGTATTTCTTTGTTTAATCAGTGCTGATTTATCAACTTATTTATTCATTTATCAATAAAGGCAATGCAAAAATAATAAAACTGGGTATATATATATATATATATATATATATGATATATATATATTATAATATATAGACACACACAAAGACGAATGTAAAAATAAAAGTAACAGGATTCTGATACATCAGAGCACGATTCCTCTCGACGGGAAACTCTCACCTCGGCACCCAGACGTCAGAGCTCCCGCGGGCGCTGGGGAATCGAAGTCTATTAATGTTCTTCGACACAACCCATACGGATTCGAATCCTCCTCGACTCAGCTCATACGGATTCGAACCCTCTCGAGAGTCGAGAAAACATTCCAGACGAAGCCAACGAACCGATCCTACGACAAATCCCTGACAGTGAAGGAAACCAGCCTTGAGACAACAGTTCATAAGAGAGTAAATTGCTTGTCGATCGCGTCCCCCACGGGGACGGTGGCCGGGGGTGGGGGACCCGGCGTAAAAATCCGAGGTAATCCGAGATTTCCGACTTCGTATCAAGCTGTCATTGGAGTGTCATGCCGGATTTTGATCGCCAGCTTCCAAATGACGGGAATTTTAAGCACTTATTCATTCGGCAACGGTGTGACGGCCATTATTTGAGGGGCTCATGCATAATTTCGGATGGGCGACTTTTTTCTTTTATTTTTTTTTCTTTTTTTATTTGGTAGGGAATACTAATCAATTGGTTTTGTTCGCGGGTCACAGCCACATGGTGAAATGAACGAAAAGGGAAAATATGCCTTGAATTACAGTTAAAAAGAATAATAGGCGCAAAGTGGATAAGGAAACGGAAGAAGGACATAGATTATAATTATTCATCGTCTTGAGTGATTTGTAAATTACACACATACACACATTTATATATATATATATATATATATATATATATATATATATATATATATATATATATATATATATATATATCATACATATATATATATTATATAAAGAGAGAGAGGAGGGAGAGAGAGAGAGAGAGGGAGAGATATTAAATGCCGATGCAAGATAAAATACTCAACGAAAACACAAACTTACTCCAAAACAAAAGCACATACAATTGCGCACCTCAGAGCGAGTGCACAAAGAACGACGCAGACCCAAGTGAGCGTGTCCACAGAAACCGCGGAATTTCGTAAACACATTAAAGGCATAAATAATGTAATGAAAATGAAATTAACATTAATGGGAAAAAATCTTCATCTCGCTGTGACTCTCCCCTTCTCTTGTAACACCTCCTCCCAACCCCCTCCCAATTAACACCACACAGCCCCCTCGCCCCTCCATTTTCACCTCTCTCCATACACTGCTTCGCTCTCTCTCTCTCTCTCTCTCTCTCTCTCTCTCTCTCTCTCGCCACGACCCTGTTCAACCAGATTAAAGGTCATGAATAAAACATCCCGCGACTCTTCCTGGGTCACATTTTCCCTATTTTCCCATTTGCGAGCCAATTACCAATGGGAGAAGTCGGATTAAAGAGCCAATTACAAGCCATACCGTCGAGGATTGCAGCCATGTTGCGGCGTCAATGCGAAATCCTTTCCACAAATTAGTTTAGGCGAATCGTATCGAAACGGACGGTCCCGACATCACTCAACTATCGGGATAAGGGGGGGGGGGGGGGGGAGGGGGAGGAGGAGGTGGAAGAGAAAGAGGAGTGTTGGGGGGCGGGGAGGGGGGAGAGTAGTGGGGTTGGGGGTGACGATTGAGAGGCAGGGGAGAGATCGCAGAGAGGGTGGGAGAGGGAGATGGGCGGGATGTGTGAATTTTGAAATCGAATAAACTCTATAATTGTGTCGAAATGGAAATTGTCCAGTTATGAGAGAGAGAGGAGAGAGAGAGAGAGAGAGAGAGAGAGGAAGGAATGATATCCGCTGGTATTCCTACAATCAACTTGATTTTGTTCGTTTCCCATTCTGGAATTCTGATCCTACGCTACAGTTGTGCAGACAAAGAAAAACACAGGAATAAATCTGAATGCCGATGACCGATCAGGTAGAGGAATGTGACATTATTATTATTATTATTATTATTATTATTATTATTATTATTATTATTATTATTATTATTTATTTTTCTTTTTTGTCTATCAGTCATCTTTTTCGACTGGGGGCTTTTGCAGTGTGGGGTTCCGGGTTGCATCCTGCCTCTTAAGAATCCAATTATTATTATTATTATTATTATTATTATTATTATTATTATTATTATTATTAATACATTTTTCGTTTCTCTAGTAGAGTGAATGATAAATACCATAGGAAAACTTAATAAACAGGCAACCTTTACAAAGCTGTTTGACTACAGCACCGTAAAAATGAGAGGCCTTCTTCCTGTTGACAAGCAGGATGATATAATCAACTTTACCTCTCATCATACATGAAAATGAATAAAACATGTTGTGTACAATAATATAAATAAATAAAAGAGAAAAATGTAATATGCCTTGAAAAAATAAAACAAAAATATTTCTGCAGAATACGAAATAATATAGTAATAAAAGCAAGCTCAGGAAATGAAGTGATTACGAAGTGATGAGGTCTGGAAGCAAAATTAGTACTTCTTAGTAAAAGACACACACAACACACACACACACACACACACAAGCTTTAACTTACAGCTCGCCAATCGTCATTTTGGAAATCGATTCAGCAAAACCCAACATACCTGCAAAGAAAAACAGAATGAATAAATATAAACAATTAAATAAAAGCCGATGTATGTATTGCATTTGATTATCAATTCACCATTTCAGGCGAATCTCTTAGAATGATAGACTTACGATAAAATGGATTTACGTTACACAGTATAAATTTATTATTAGACAATATTGTACAAATGACTTTCTCAGTTTCAGCTTTTCATTCTACATTTTGGAGTTTAACTATCATTCACATTACTGCTTCTCTCTCTCTCTCTCTCTCTCTCTCTCTCTCTCTCTCTCTTCTCTCTCTCTCTCTCTCCAGATTGACCACCATCGATCTTGTCAAGACGTGCCTACCGTAATCGCACCTTACATAAATCGTTCACCTTCTTTTTCCTCCTGTCTTGAGTCCGTGGCCTCACCTGCCAACATGATTATGCAGGACCGCTTCTACAGTGGAGGGGGAGGTGGGAAGAAGAGAGCAGAGGATGGGAATGGCAGAAATCCTTCCAAAGACATAGGATGGGAATGGCAGACATCCTTCTAAAGATATAGGATGGGAATGGCAGACATCTTTCTAAAGATATGGGATGAAAATGGCAGACATCTTTCCAAAGATATAGGATGGGAAAGGCAGAGATCCTTCCAAAGACATTGGATGGGACTGGCAGACATCCTTCCTAAGACATAGGATGAGAATGGCAGGCATCTTTCTAAAGATATAGGATGGGAAAGGCAGAGATCCTTCCAAAGACATAGGATGGGAGTGGCAGAGGACCTTCCGTTGACAGGCGAAGACCAAAGGTAGTAGGATTCCTCAAGGCAAGAGAAGGACGGTGAGATGGACTTTGCAAATAAAAGGGGAAAGATTGGCAGAGGGAGACAAGGGCCTTCTTGTGGCAGCAGAAGAAGTCTGGTACACAGAAATCAGACGACCTTCCGATTACAGGCAAAGTAGAATGAAAATGATGGCAAAGTATGTAGGATGGCAAAGGAGGATAAAGGTCCTCTGATAAGGAGGAGCAAGGCGCGTCTTGCTTCGGCATATGGAAAGAATTTATGTTCTAGAAAGATAATCGTAACAAAAAGCTGCTCGTTATATCATAAGTAGTATCTCGGTGCGGAGGCTCCGGTTATCGGGCCGACGAGTACTGTTCTGATCAGAAACGCAATCTGAACAGCCATCATGTAAGGTTTAGTGATAAGCACTAAGCGATTATGAAAATAAATAAAATGCCTATGAAACAAAAGAATAAAATAAGACTATAAAAACATTCCATATCACTGAATGGCGTAAACCAAAATAAAAAAAAAACCACCTTTCAGACTAAAAAACATTCACTGATATAGACGGACATAACAAAAATCAGTAACGAGAGAGAGAGAGAGAGAGAGAGAGAGAGAGAGAGAGAGAGAGAGAGAGAGAGACCCAATATTCCAACTAAAGAGACTTAGCTTGCCAAAGCTTTTGTTCTTCGATAAGGCCAAAACCTTCAGGTGGAAATGAAATGAACCGGCGTCCTCTCTCCTCAGGAACTTTCTTTCCTTCCTTTCCTCCATTTTAATCTAGGATCATCTTCCCTCCATTTCCCAGATTTACTCCGCAGATATAAGAAATCCTTGAATATAGGAATTCTCTCCCAGCTTTCATTTTCTTTAGCTCTAGAGGTCGGATCTTCTCTAGATAGGGACCCCAAGGCTTGTGACCCGGCACAGATCCACCTTTTCGGCGTGTTTAGTACAACTTCTTTGGGGATTACCGTAAACACATAAACAAAAGACTGTAAAATGTGAAGTATATTTTAGTTTAACCAGACCACTGAGCTGATTAACAGTTTTCCTAGGGCTGGCACGAAGGATTAGATATTTCTACGTGGCGAGAAACCAATTGGTTACCTAGCAATGGGACCTACAGCTTAGTGTGGGATCCGAAGCACATTATATCGAGAAATGAATTTCTAATCACCAGAAACAAATTCCCCTGATTCTCAGGTGGCTTGAGCGGGGAATCGAACTCGGGACTAGAGAATCAATAGGCGAGCACGTGAACCACTCGTCCAACGAGGAACTTCAATACAGTGTAAATACCATAAAGCTAACGACCCCCGAAAGCCCTTGGGGTCACTACCTAGGAAAGTTCCCAAAGGTCTTCCGTGCTTTCCTTCGAGGGTTAAAGCCAAAAAAGAAAAAGAAAAAGTTTTTTTGTTCACTGATTCCTTATTTCTTAAAGGCCTGAGACGATGAGGGTATCGAGATGTCCTTCTGCAAGAAGAAGAAAAAGAAGAAGGAGTCGATGAACATATTACGTTCCTGTATCCTTGGCCGTAACCTCAGTGTACCCCTCTCCGTCTCCATCCCATCCCTCAAGTCCTCCCCCTCCCCCCATCCTCCCTCCACGACGCAAGGCATATCTACTACACCCCGTTGCCGAAGCGTGTAGACGATACATGATGATACATTGGCTAATATTCATGACCTTATCGCGGTTATCTGCAGTTTATCAAATTAATTGTCGTTCATTACAAGCCGTTATGTAACGTGGAGATGACTGGCTGGGCGGCTGAGAGAGAGAGAGAGAGAGAGAGAGAGAGAGAGAGAGAGAGAGAGATTGTAGTTTAAGAGACCATAGTGTGGAAGATGGTCTGTAATGATTAGTCCAAATATCGCGCACACATAAATGATTATTTAAGAAGCTTTGACACACACAGAGAGAGAGAGAGAGAGAGAGAGGTGAAGTGTCTTTTTACTGACGAACTGATTTCCAACTAGCAATTGTTTTTCTTTTAAATCTCTCTCTCTCTCTCTTTCTCTCTAATTGGTTACGGAATGCAAAAAGTCGGAAAAGACAGAAAACGTATCAGTAAACAACCTGAAAATGCACATCTGAAATAATTACACATGAGAAAATAAGCGCGGAATGGAAATATTCTTCTGCTGCATAAATTGAAACGGTCAAAAATATTTTGATAGCTACAAAATAAAAGTAATCCGACTTTCGGGTGTCAAGCAATGATAACGTAAAAAAAAAAAAACAAAAAAAAATGTGCCCAAGTTTCTTCGGCGCAATCGAGTTTTCTGCACAGCGTATAATGCTATATGAAACTTAGCCACGTCCCACGAGACTCTCAGCCACAGCCTGTTGGTGGCCTGTGCTCTTGGCAAATATAGCGGTGCCAGACGCACGATCAGGATAACTTTGACTTTAAATAAAGCAACAACGACAGAGGCTAGAGGACTGCAATTTTGTATGTTTGATGATTGGAGGTTGGATGATCAACATACCAATTTGCAGCCCTCTAGACTTCAGCAGTTTTCAAGATCTGAGGGCCGACAGAAAAAGTGCGGACGGACAGGCAAATAGACAAATACCCATCTCAATAGATTTCTTTTACAGAAAACTAACAGGAACTATCATTGTTATTTTGGAAGAAGACCCTCTTATACACATATTCTGTTAAAAAGAATGGCAGTGTTAAGCGGATTAATTTTATATGACAACTTTTCTATTCTTCCAATTAATCGCTTCTCTGGCTCAGCAATATCATTATTTAATAACTGGCCAATATTCACATTTTTATTAAAAAAAAAAAAAAAAAAAAAAAAAAAAACAGGGATTCTGGTGGTTAGTATATCAGAGTCCGTGTCAAAACATTCCCGCATCCTTTCTGTTAAATACCAACATGAATATTGGCCAGTTATTAAATAAATATTGCTGAGCCAGAAAAGCGATTAATAAGAATAATAGAAAAATTTTCATATAAAATTAATTCGCTAAACACAACCATTATTTTTTGAATATTATTATTATTATTATTATTATTATTATTATTATTATTATTATTATTATTATTATTATTATTATTATTATTATTATTAACAACAACAATAATTGCAAAAATAACATGCCCAAAAACAATTCCCAACAACAACTTCAGTGACAAAGAAATCGTGGATAACAAAAGAACTCCATCGTTTTCCCCAGCAACAGGTAACCATTAAAAAAAAAAAGAAAAAAAAACCCTTGACACGCCAAGGATGATGATCCGTTTTGACAGATAAGGGAAAGTTATGAGGTGACCGTAAGCGCTGCTCAGTATTTACCGGTTAATTGGACAGATAACGTAAGGCTCATGACAACGATAGAAGGGTCGATAGTCAATCTATGATTAGGTCTGCTAATGCGAGTTTCATATTCCAGGTTGGCTGCTGCTGCAGTCGTGACGTCACGTCACGGATCTCTTCATATCCTTGCGAATTGGGGAGGAATGAGCGCATTTTCTTGAAGCTTGTGCAAAATGCGAGTCAGCTCATATAATAGGTCATATATCAGCAGATAAAAAAAAAATCTGTTTATACGAATACCCAAGTAGGGAAAAACATGCATTTCTTCCAAGTTACATATCTCCACATGTACCTACTGTTTAAATTCTCTCTCTCTCTCTCTCTCTCTCTCTCTCTCTCTCTCTCTCTGTGTGTGTGTCTGTCTCTCTCTCTCTCTAGTCTCTGCCCATTAAACTTAAATATATTACTACAAGTGTGTCCATTAACTAGAGAACGCAAGAAGATACAATGCGCATATAAATCTTTAATAACGAGGTATATATAAATCAGATAAAAAGAGGACTCCCATAAAAAAAGCAATATTCGACAAAAGAGAGCCATCTGTGTCCTAGGGAAGATACTTCAGTACTATCAAACGCGATATAGAATCCCGTCTAATGGGGCTGCAGAACACCGTCTAATAGCTATAGAATACGGAGTAATGAGTTTCAAGATACACGCTCGATTTATGGGCGACATTCTTCAACAAGAGAAAACCAGATGAAAACAAAATCGAGGGATTTGAGCTTATTTCGTAATCCACTCAGGGTGCCCTTCGTTCGAGTGTTCTTGTTCTCGTGTGCACGTGCGTGAGGATGTTAGAGAACATTTTGTAATCTGGGGAATTCGTTCTCATGTTCGTTGGTTATCTAGGTGTTCTTTACGTAAGATTGCATTTTTTAATGATTTGAGTGTTCTCTCGATCCTGGTCTTTTTTTGCTATTTTTTTACGGACATGACAAAATAAGTACTTTAGTTAGTTCCTGTGTAATTGTTGTTTCTTCATCGCAGTCCGCATGACATCGCGTTACCTGTAACTATTTATATATATCATATACATACATATATATCTGTGTATACATATATGTATATTTCTGTATGTATACAGACACATATATATACGTATATATATATATATATATATATATATATATATATAATATATATATATTATACAGAGAAAAAGAGTGAGTGAGTGAGTGAACTGTGTACAGAGCATATATCGCAGGATTCAAAGACGTGGAAAAGGATGTTGAATTATGGGATTGCAATGTAATAGAATAGGGATACTGGAATAGGAGAGAGAGAGAGAGAGAGAGAGAGAGAGAGAGAGAGAGAGAGAGGGTGGGGCGACAGAAGGTTACATTCCATGGTGGTCCAGTACTGCACTCCTGGCCTGGGGCAGGTCACGATCAACTCTACTCCTCTTCCCCGACCCCCTTACAAAACTTCTTCCCTTGGATCCTATGCCCCTCCCACCCCTCTACCATTCTTCCAAATGTTAGCTCCAAACCTCTTCCTCCTCCTTCTTCCCCCTCCTCTTCCCGGCTCCATCCCAATTCCATCCACAACCCACTCTCAACAAACTAACTTGACCCCCTACCAAAGCGTCGTCTCCGCGCGCCCTTACACAAGTAACACTCATTTAGGAAATTATATATCATTATTTTGGAAAAGACGAGAAATAAGTGAAATGTCTGTTTGACAATGCAAGTCTGTTTTCTCTGTCCTCACTGGATAAGGTCTACGGAGTCAAGTGGGAGTAGTAAACTGAATGAAAAAGGTAAAAAAAAAAAATTATTCAGAACCATAAATGTTTTTAATAAATCTTGTATGTTGTGCTGCCTTTGAGCACAGTTAAGCTGACATACAGCTTTTGAAAAGACAGACATACAGATGCATAAAAAAATACATACATATATATACATTTATATATATATATATATATATATATATATATATATATATATATATATATATATATATATATATATATATATATATATATATATATATATATATATAATATATATATATATATATATATATATATATATATTATTCACAACAAATTCTACACAAGTACATGAACTTATCTCTTGTAGCTACTGAGCGATAAGAGTTGCTACGGCGCAGCCCCGTCCACTCCCAAACCCTGCTTTCCCAAAATAGACTATCAAAAGCAAACAAATGCCGATAAAAGAGCGAACAGAACCCCTACAGAATGTGTGACTCACCGCTTTCATGTTAAGCACGATGATAGACCCAGATGGCCAAAATGCTTCCGGGCTGTCATGAGTCTCTGGAAGAGCACTTGACCCGCACGAACCTACTATGCCTTCGGGGTCTTCCTGGAATTCCAGCGCCTGGGTATAGTACCAGTTATCAGCTGTTCTTGGAATTGCGTCATAGATGGCAATCGATTTATAAATGGGTGTGCGAATCAAGTAACGCGCGAAGAAAAGACAGGAAAGAAAAGGAAGTGGTTGTTTTGGTGCTGGGGCCACTCGAGATTGAGAATTCGGAAAGCTCCATGGATCCAGCGACTAAAACTTCTTGTGAAATCCAGTTGGAAATAATGGCAATGACCACATGATGACGATCATTTATTTTAATTTACCTCGAAGTTCAGCAACAAAATATGCATGCGTTTTATTCTATAATAAATGTTGAACACTTGCATCGCTTGGACAGTTGGAACATACAATCAATCCAGTGTTATGAGTTGCAGGTGTTGCAAGTAAACGCTTTCGTTGTTCATAAGTTCACGGCAAAAAAGTGGCGGACAAGCGCCAAAGAAAGTAAACGCCAAGTAAAATAAAAAATGAATATAAAATTCACCGATGACTGTCAATCCCCATTATTAATGGGTCAGTTGTATATCGTGGAACCTTTAGTAGACTTTATAATGACATCTTTGCCTAAGACGTTTTCATTAACGATCATTTATATCTGAATAAAACTGACCAGGATTCAACTGAAAAGGAATGAAATGATCAATAAAATCAATTTACACACGATCAGAATAAATTCAAGACAAAAACCTGCGAAATATGATTGAGTCAAAATGAACATCAAACGACTCGAGAAAAAGGTCCATTCTCGAATCGAAGAAAAAAGCAGAGGAGCGGAAGTCGCAGCAGCGCCACTCTTCCTTTTAACGATTAGTTCTGCCTCTTTTCAGCATGGCGGCGTTCGGGTCCTGCTAATATTAATAAGCAATCTTCCAGAGAACAAAGCCCACTCAGTGACGGAGACTTCAAAAGCCAATACATTGGGAAGCCTCACCTCTAAAGCATGAGTGCTCAACAACAACAACAACAACAACAACAACCAGCAACATCCTATATACGAGGCTACTGATATTGTATGCCATAAGGTGTTAGGGATGGGTGACAAGCTGCAAGAAAGGCGGGGGATGGTGTGGTGGGGGGGTCAGGGGAAGGGGTGTTAGAGGGTGAGAGTATTGTACAAGGATAGGAGGATGGAGGGAGGGGGAGGGGGCATGGATAGGGGGAGGGGATCCCCATCCTCACGGTTAGAGGCCGCGCAGGTTGTATGAAGCGGTCTGCTCCTAGTTGGGTTTTTTAATTACTGACATTATAATTATTGAATGTCACTTCGCAATGTTCGCTGGTGGTGCCGTTGGCTCGAAAGCGAGTGTTTAGTGGTGGTGAGGGGAGTGGGGGGGGATGGGTGGGGGAGCGTGGAGTTGGGAAGGGAGGGAGGGAAGAGGAAGAGGAAGAGGAGGAGGAAGCAGGGAAGTAAGGAATAGGAAGTGATTGAGGATTCGAATGAAGGGGAAGAAAGAAAGCGAGGGAAGGACAGAAACAATGCGGAAAGGAACAATTTCATGATCTAAAGTTTCTGTCTGAATACATAATACCACACTAGAACACGAAAATAAGAAACAACAACAAAAAGAAAGATAAAGTGTACGGTATGCAAACGCTGAATAATTTCCTAATAAATTTCACGCAATAAAGAAATTCACACTCCTCTCTTTATTTGACTTTGAATTTTAAAATAAAAAATTTCTGAATGGTGAATATGCAGTTTTTCGTTAACTCGCAACACGTATCTTATTATATATATATATATTTTATATATAGATATATATATATATATATATATATATATATATATATATATATATATAAAATAATAAGCTAATTTTTATTGAGAAATCTCCTTTATTAAATGAAATGGATAAAAACCGGTTTCTGCCACCAATTAAACTACTACCGAAATATGTATCTATCTAACTAAGTAGTTTAACTGAAATGGTTTACACTTTAGATTGGAGATACTAATTAATATCTTTCGGGACCATTTTTTTGAGGCGGTTAGAGTCTTATTTACCAAGACCTCTTTACCAAATATATATATATATATATATATATATATATATATATATATATATTATGTATATGATATATATATATATATATATAGTATATATATATATATATATATATATATATATATATATACAATATTGTATCAATGATAGTAAAAAAAATGTGTATCAGAGAGCTACATAGTCATGTAATTCAAGAAAGAAAAGCTATAGATATATAGATGGATAGAAGAAGAAGAAGAAGAAGAAGAAGAAGAAGAAGAAGAAGGAGACAACCCGAATCTGCCTGCCTCTGTTGGCCAAAGAGCCTCAACATCTGTTGTTGTAGGAGGCCCAAGAGAGATGGCTGTTACTGATTGCAATTCTCCAAATGCGAGAATCACTTGAGGAATTCGAGACTGGCTTATCTCATTTTATGTCTTTTAAATAACCCCGAGGGGCTTTCCTGGGGATTTACCTGCTGTTGGCGGGGAAGAAAAAATATCATCCGCGCGGGGATTGGGGGATTCAGATCCCCAGAAATAGAAGGTTTACTGCTGAAAAGCATCTTCGGTTTCCTCTTCCATATCACTTTCGGTCCTTTGGATTTTCTGGTTTTATTACTCGGAGATCAAATCTCTGATCCAGCAACAAAACGAACGTTCACACAGCTGAATGAAGCCAGTATTAGTAGCATATCCAAATACACCCGCGTGCTCTTTTGAAGATTTTCGATAAGTACAGTAATAATAGACAAACTCTAATTGATGAGGATCACATACAATTTCTGGGTCCAGTGACTGAATGTATCGTATGAATATGGAGATATTTAATATACTCTAGCTGAGGAAGGAGCATATTGCTTAAAGGATATTCATAAGAAAGTGAGAACACATGACATACATTTTCACTACAGCTACTTTTGTTAACAACAACAACAACAATCATACCAAGACAAATGCTAAAGTTTAGTGACGAAGGCTTTAAAATTTCTAGAAACATTAATAACCTTTATAACAGGAACATCAGTAATAATAACCGTAGGCTTATAACCTTCAGCCAGACATTTTTCAGATGATCACAATAAATAAATAAACAAATAAATAAGAAAAAGTATTTACTACACAAACAGAAACTTTACAGACGGCAAGTAAGTATTCCAAATATCACCACCATGTTTACCAATTAATTCTAGGAGAAAATTGCCCCACGCCTAATGATATGATCAAATAACGACCTACAATTTACAATAACTATTCACGCTCAAATTAATTGCCTTAATTTGACTGTGGAAAGGATACTGTTTACATTACGGAAAATTATTAACTTTTCTGTACTTCCTTATTTGGGTTTACTAATGTTATCAGGGCAAGTGCGGCTTTATCTTTCTCCGGGTGACTAACCCCGCGTTTTTACGGGTAACAAAAGCGATACAATTTGAATCAAATATTCCGTGTTCGAGGGACATTTTTATTAGTATATATTATATATATAATATATATACTATATATATATATATATATAATATATATGTTATTAGTATAATATATAATTTATATATAATATATTATATATATATATAATATTTATATTCTCTTTTTATAATATATATAGGGATTACTACCAAATGAAAATGATTAACTTTTGAGTGTCTTTGTTCTCCCTCTGAATTCTTACAGAATAAGATTTTGGGTCTGCACACACACACAGATATATAATATATATATATATATATATATATATATATATATATATATATATATATATATATATATAATATATATATATATATATATATATATATATATATATATATATATATCTGTGTGTGCAGATCCAAAATCTTACTTCTGTAAGAATTCAGAGGGAGAACAAAGACACTCAAAAGTTAATCATTTTTATTTGGTAGTAATCCCTATATATATATTAGATATATATTATATATATCGTATATTATCTATATATATATACTATATATATATATATATATATCATATCTCTATATATATGTGTGTGTGTGTGTGTGTACAGATCCAAAGTCAAAAGCAAAGACACTCAAAAGTTAATCATTTTCATTTGGTAGTAATGCCTCTCCCGCCGCAATACACGGAACAAAGAGGAAAGCGAGGAGCTCCTAATCTTGACCGCACGTAAGTAATATACTTCATTATCTTACCACTTATGTGCGCCTCTAATTACGTAAGGAAACAAACGTTCACGTAACAGATGCACACCATCCAACGAAGCTCTTGTTGCGAGAAATGAAGAGCGTGACAAATAGTAGAAACAAAACGAAAATCATGACGGTCTCGTGTGAACTGTGTACATGAACACACCCACCAGGACTCTGAATAATTGTGTGAGATTTTTAGATGAATATTAAGATGGCTCGGGGAGGCTGTAGCACACAATCTTGTTGATGCTAATGCTGAATACGATCTGATTATCCGTCTCTTAGCCGTTTCTTCAAGGAAATAAACAGCCTCACGAGGAGGGAGTTGATGAAGGAACAAAGCCAGCGAACGAACAAAAGCGAGTGATCCAGCGGTGCTAGTATACTCAGGTCATTTGGTGGCCACTCCTATTTTAATGGACGCTTATAAAAATGAATTTTAAACGCTCTCTCTGTCTCGACAATTACAGAGTACAGTTTCACGCTTTTAAGTCTCGCTATCATGTCAGTACGCTTGTTTCTGAAAAGGTCTGACTGTATTTTTCGATCTATAAGATCCTAGAGCCAATATTCTTGCAACTGGTCCTACTGTGGTAACCTGCTTGTTTGTATGGATGTCCAGCCACAAAACAAGAATAAAGTGTTGACGGATTCATGTCACATTTTGTGAAGATGCAGATGAAGAGCAGATTTTTAAAAATTTAAATTTTTTTTTTCTTTTTTTAGAGCTAATTAAAAATAAGACAAACGTAAAGCCTAATCCCGACGTAAACAACTTATTTTTCCGTTAATAGATGATAGATTACACGAGTCGAAGTTGAACGGAAGATGAGACAAAATTCCAAAAGTGTTATTGTTACCCGTCTGTCTGTCTGCTTGTCCGTTTATTACACACACATACACACACAGGTGGAAAAAGTTCATAATCTTACAATAACTGAACTTCATCCCACTCCAGATATCTCTCTCTCTCTCTCTCTCTCCTCTCTCTCTCTCCTCTCTCTCTCTCTCTCTCTCTGGTGGGAAAATCACATCCAAAACTAACGATAATCGAACCCAATTACGCTTACGAATGCCCGCACATACCCAGGACATACCCACACTCCCAACCTGTCATCCCCCATCTAACACCGTCCTCACCCCTTCTCATACCCGATCCTACCGATGGGATCCTATTGCTAAAAGATCCTAAAAGGAACCCGAAGGCTACTTGAAGGCTGCTGTCAGAAGGATTGTGATTATAGCTTTAATCTTGAAGGCCACCGGCATCCCTCCCTCAGTAGGACAAAAGACCATTAGCACAGGAGGAGGAGGAGGAGGAGGAGGAGGGTCGCTTGAAATAATAAAAGAGAATAAAGATTGCTTGAAATAATACCAATTCAGTGCTTAATTCTGTTTGAAAAAATAAGAAATAAATAATGAAAATTATGGAAAAGATAACAAGAAGAAAAATACGAAGGTGACAAGCTGAAAGAAAAAGATGGAAAATTGGTTAAAATGATGGAAAATCCTCAGAAAATAGATAGGTTAAAAAGAGCTAAAGATTCGTATACAAAAAAAAGGAATAAGAGAAACAGGCTTGCTTCTACCAACTGGGAAAAAATTTTGGATAGGTTAAAACAGTTAAGTAGGAATTCAAAAGCTCTGTTGGAAATAGATTGAACAGCTAAAAATAGAAATAAATACGTAAATAAATAAATAAATAAATAAATAAGTAAATAAATAAGTAAATAAATAATTAAATAAATAAAACAAATAAAAAATGCGATGAAGAAAGAGTGTTCTGTACAACGTATAATGCTGTATAAAACCAATGTGGGTATCTAGATACCTTGTATAAAACCAACAGCTATGACCGACCGCCTGACCGGTAGCGTTTCAGTCGCTCACCTGATGCGGTAGAGTGCAGGTGCGTCAGATGCCTCCGGAAAGTGCTGCCAGATGCACGAGCAATGGCTTTTTACAGAAAATTAAAAAAGAAGGGCTAAAATAATGAAAAAAATTGTTTAAAAGAGAGGACTTGTTCAAATAGAGGAAAAGGAAGTGAAAAACAGTTGTTACATAATGATTTTGATGATGATGACGAAAAAGAAAAATATAAAATATAATAGAAAATGGAAATGAATACCACCAGCTACAAACAGGTTACACACTCTCACTTACCATTAAACGATGTTCACAGTACTAACTCCTGCAGAAACTAGTTAGATTTTATTCAATTTCTACTATATCACATTTCCATTTTCTTATTATATTTTATATTTTTCTTTTTGTCATCATTATCATATATATACCTATATATATACTATATATATATATATCTATACGAAATTAAATACATACCACTATCATACATACATATATATATACTATATATATATATATATAGATAAATATATAGATATATATTATATATATATATATTATATATATATATATATTATATATAATATATTATATACATATATATAAATTAGAGAACACCGCATTGTTCAGAACTTTACCTGAAGTACAACAGAGAGCATTATTAAATTAGAAGATAATGGCGCAGGCTTCGAGACTGTGGTCAGCGGGCCCCGTCAAAAGTGACCCTTTTCCCACATAACTTCGCTAATTTGAGAGCATTATGGTGCTCAGAGAGGAACGATGATTTCTGACTTAATGACGATAATAAGAGGGAATTATCCTTGAAGATGAGCCCCAATTCTCCTCCAAACAGCTTGATGGATGATTGTAAATAAATAATAGCAACCTTCCCGCAGGCATGATTTATAGTATGCCGCTGATAAATCATTCACGAAATACAGTTTAGTCCATAGATGGGAAACTGAATCAGAATCACGCGCAAGCAACACTTTAACCCTATATAACCATATATATATATATATATATTATATATATATATATATATATATATATATATATATATATACGTATATACTATATATATATATATCATATATATATATATATATATATATATATATATATGTATATATACATATATATATATATAATATATATATATATATATATATATATATATATATTATATATATATTCGTGTGTGTGTGTATGTTTGTGTGTGTGAGTGTGAGGTGTTTGAAGACAATGTTATATATGTATAAAAAATCTATTACTTTCCTTTATTTTATGGATATTTCTATTGTTATAGTATACTAACGATATATATAATACACACATATATACAATTATATTATTATAAGGATATACTTAATATTATATAATTAATATTAATATATATATATATATATTAATAGTTAATATCTCTATATATTATATATATAGATAGATATACATATATATATATATATATATATATATATATATATATATATATATATATATATATATATATATATATATGTATATATTCTTCTCCCAAGCTAAATCCTTAGTCGGAGTTGCTGCTTCTACTGAGAGATGCAAAGGCTCAAGAAATCCTGAATGAACAACTCAATAACGAAGCACAACTCGTTGCTTCAGGAACCCGATCCGCCTCTTCACACAGGAAGAATGAGCAAGTTGACGCCCAACGGCCAAAGTTCGATGCTCAGCAATGTCAGAATGGCCCAGAGGTGCCGATGTGTCTTCATGGTGTAAAATGATAGAAAATGATCATGTTGGGTTGAATATAATGAAGGGTGAAGGCAGCCCAACTATCTAAAACGAGGCTATAATGAGCTGACCGAGTAATATATGGATTATAATGAGTTTCAGCTGACCGGTAATATAAGGTTATAATGAGGTGATCGGGTTGTGTAGGGTAGAGGCTATGGTCTGCTTCATTCGTTATCTCCTCGTTGTCTTGTGGTCTCGTCCGTTCCACGGTCTTCCTAATCAGGGTTATTATCTTCAGCGTTTACCGTAGTACACACGGGAGACTTATGTCTGCAAACGACACACACACACACACACACACATATATATATATATATATATATATACACTATATCTATATATATTATATATATATTATATAATATTATATATAATATATATATATATAGATTCATTATTTTAAGCTACCAATCTCCTTTCATATCCAATTCGCTCTGCCTCGGAATTAATATATTTCCATATATGTTAACCAAAGGGGAATTTTTTAGTTGATAATAATTTCGTCCTATTGTGGGTTCGAACCAGCGCCCAGCGGACAGAGGAGAAATCAGGACTTCGGTTAACATACTTGAAAAAAGATTGATTCCGAGGTAGAGCGAATTGGATATTAAAGGACATTTGTAGCTTAAAGATGCATGTATATGAATCACGGTGATGTGATAAAAACCAAAAACTTATATGTATAAATAAATAAATAAAATAATATATATATATATATATATATATAATATATATATATATATATATACACACACACACCACACACACACACACACACACACACACACACACATATATATATATATATATATATATATATATATATATATATATATATAATGTGTGTGTGTGTAGGTGTGTGGATAAATATGTGCCATGTACAGGTGAGTCTTGTATGTGAGTGTTTAAATCTATCTATATAGGAAACTGGCATCAAGTAATCTAAATAGAAGCGAAATATATAACGATTTAAAAGTATACCGATAACCATCCCAAACCTCACCCAAATCTTGACACCTTTCGCATGGAATCTTCCAGAAACGACGAGAAAGACCGCGAAGAAAAAACGCGGCGGCGGCGGCGGCGGCGCAGGAGAAAGAGGAAGTCCTGCTGGCGCTGCGGTTTCCAGCAAGTTGGAAAGGTCGCCCACGTGGGCGTGTCGACGGCGACGGAGACTAGCGCTCGGCGGCCTGGACGGAGCTTTTGCGGCGGAATGTTCATCGTGACGGTACATGGAACAAGAGGACGGATGAATGGAGGGTAGGGGAAGAGGCAGAGCGTAGCAGGGAAGGGAAGG
>NC_061100.1:76658512-76673512 GCF_015104395.2 Macrobrachium nipponense | reverse complement strand
AGCTGAAAATTCCGCCAGACTTGTTCGCTAATTACGCCAACTCTTCCCCAACCCCACCCACCCCTCACCCTTATTACCCCTTCCTCATGCGCGCAACGAAGGCATTTATAATTTAGCACAAAAGCTGAACCTTTCACTCAAGTGTCAAAGGAGGAATCTTGAGAACTATTTTCGAGAAACAAGAGATGGTTTCTAGTGACGAAGAAGAAGAAGAAGAAGAAGAGGAAGAAAAAGAAGATGAAGGGGGCTACGTTTAAATCGTTCCACTTGCGCTCAAAGAGTAGCTTCCGGTGCCAGAAGAAGAAATCAGATTTCAACCCTCATCCCTCTATAGGCTTAGGCTAGAATGCATAGCTAGGTCTCTAAGGCCGATTCAGGACACGTATAAATACTTTAAAGTGTTGAAAAATTAGGCTTGGGATACAGAATGATTATATTTTACGACTTGATTGCAAGATCTAATATTTTTGTCAGATGCCTATCCAGAATTTTTGTGTAGTTTTCCATGTTTTGATAAAAAATACTCCATTTTTAAATTTCTACAATCAATAGAAAATAATTGTTTCTACAAAAGATATTCAACATCAAATCAGCGAATAAAATTTTTCCTAAATTAGAAGTTTGTTAAAATCAGAAACTCGAGATTGAATTATTGTATGAGAGAGAGATTTGACTCTTGGCTGTTTACCGTAGAATTCGAGGACGGGATCACCCAATTACAGCTCGGCAAGAGACTGAAAATAATTGTGTTGTTCGAACCTGAATTGTTTACTCAACTGTCCCACACTTATCTTTGTGCTCTTTGTTCTCATATTCTTCTTCTCCTCCTCCTCTTCTACTGTTGCAATCCTAGCTGTACTTGGCACACGCCCTTTCGGCGAGCAGCAGGTAAGAGATGGCCCCAGAAAAGATAAAAAAAATAAACACTGTGATATCGGTGTTTTCACCTCGCCTCGGTCACATACTTCAGCGGCAGCAGCCAGTGGAGGTCTAAGGAGTGACCCTTGGGGTTCCTCTTGTGTCACCCGGGGCCCTCTCGCGACCCCCTCGGATATTCTTCAGGTGACCGACCACCGATGGCATCCTTGTCTTTGGGGATAAATTCCACAACGCCATCCATCTCCATATGTCACGTGATCTCGAGGTTAACGCTACCATGGGACACAAGCCATTTGGGCAATCCTAACATTTACTCATTCCAAAGGCCTTTGCAATCCCGAAGGGCTCTCGCTAGCGTGCCAGTCTCTCTCTCTCTCTCTCTCTCTCTCTCTCTCTCTCCAAAACGATTTAGTACATCGGAAGATTTCAAAAACCTTCATAAACCGGTTATATTCTAGAATATTTAAGGATAATTAACTTTTACACCAACTGGCCCCGTACTTCACAATGCATTTCCTAACAGGAAGACGACCCTTGGAATGCCTCGGTTATAAACGCGAACAGAAATAAAATGCGAAGAAAAAACTTAAAGCACAAAATTAAATTCGGAGAATTTCATCTCATGAACTGAAATATAAGGATGAGGCTAAAGTGTTAGACATTAATCTTGTTTTCTCTCTAAATGACAGAACAAAATCATTGCGAATAATATTTCCACGAATTTTCAACCATACTGTAGAGGCTTGTGGTACTGCATGGAAGTAATTAAAACACAAGGAAAATAAATGAAGCGTATGATGTAATTTTGCATCTTATGAGTAGTATGAGGATGGGGTGAAATTCTTATTTGTTGGGGATTTTTAATTTTTTTAAAGGCCTTAACGCCACTGACTTTAGCACCTTAAGAACTTCAGTTCCACTGGAATAATAATAATAATAATAATAATAATAATATAATAATAATAATAATAATCTAATGCGAATAAAGGTACATCTGTAATTCAGCGATAACCAGGGACTTACTATCGACACATGCCTTGGCTCCGCCGTGAACCTTGAAAATAGCGGGAGAGCCACATTTTTTAATGACAGATAAATCCAGCTGATCATTATCGATCTCAAAGTCATGTTGCTCTCTCTCTCTCTCCTCTTCTCTCTCTCTCTCTCTCTCTCTCCTGATGGCCCAAAGCTCAAGCTTTCCCTCGGCCACCCACTGGATGTCAAAGGAGAGCTTGGGGGGCTCTGTCAAAGCACGACCTCACCCTATTCGTCAGGACGTCGTGGTACAATGGGCGGCGTGATAATACGGCCGCTGGCGCCTTTGTGTTCCTCCGTGCGTTCACCGGTTCCCTTTTGTTTCGCTTCCCCTACAGCTCCCTCCGAGGGGCCCGGCGGCCTCAGTGCCACCGCCGCGTAGTTCACATGGGTAAACCACAGTGCCAACTTGTATGAAGAGGCGCAGACCCACGGAAAGCGATTCGCTTTCAGTATTTTCCCATTTGTCCGCTTCTTCTTCTTATTCCTCTCGCACTTTTCGGATTGCTCTACTGCAGCAGCCGCTTTGCAAAAGGTGAAATACAGCGGCAGTATCGTTACCTTATTTCCGGTCTGTTTTGTGCAGCTTCGCTCTTTTATTGATGTGTCAACATTTGAGGAACATTTCCAATCTCGAAAGCTTCATCAGTCTGTGGTTCTGATCGTTATCTTTTTATTGCGTAATGGTCTCTGTGCCCCTTTCTTCATGGTTCCTCTGAGTTCCGGCTGCAAATGAGATCCTTTGCTTCCAGGAACTTCGGGGAAGTTCATGTGGCAGTCCATGGTAAAAACACTCTGAGCTCTATATTATATCCTCGTAGGGAAAAAATCAAAAGTAATAAAAAATAACCTCGGCATTGTTTCTCAAACTTTCTTCTTCTCTACTTGCTTGCTTGGTGACGTTTCACCAGAGGGCTGGAGTGGTGGTGGTGGGGGGGGGATGCTTTCGGAGGAGGGGGGAAGGGGGCCCGATGTAGGGGGTTGAGTTTTAGTGCTGAGCCGTGGGGAAGGGGTTGGATGAGAGGGTCATTGTTGGTGCCGTCAGGAAGTCAGAGAGCATGAAAGTCGGTGCTCTAAAACAATGGGCCCATGGCACTCCCCTTTTCATGGCCCCCTGCTTCTCCCTTTGGCTTTATGGCCCTCCTCCTCCTCCTCCTCCTCCTCCTCCTCCTTCTCCTCCAGTTTTAGCTGGAAACCGTTTTATATTCTTGGGAGGATTGGCTAAGTTTGCGGTCTTCCTGTTTTTGGTGTCGTTGCTTCGACGGGAGAATGGGTTAAGGCATCGTTTCTTCCGGGTAACATTGCCACAAGTCAGGTTTCAGTTTGTCTGGAGTCGAGTTTTCTTTGCTTCAACTTGCAGCGGTTAAGAACGCGTTGATTTTCCTTAATATCGTCACTCAAGAAAGGTTAAACTGAAGTGAAATCAGTTCGAGGTCCATTTACTCTGAATACAATTTTTTTTATCGCATAATCTGTAGAACAGGTTATGGCTGCTAGATATATTTGCTGTAGCTACAAAAACTAATCCTGCAATTTAGTATCTCCGCTGAGACCAGCAGGGCGCAATATCATAATTTACGAGTCTCTTTTGTACTATCTCAGTATGTGAGATGATTACTGGAAGCATTAATTGTTGCTACTCCTTGTTTTCATTTAATGATGTGCTTTAAAACATTTTCATTTTATACAACCTATTGTCTAGTAAAAACTGTTTTGTGTAATACGTTTGCTTGTGGAGTCTATTATAAAAAAGTAATCATAATAAATAAATATATACATATATATTATATTATATATATATATATATATATATATATATATATATATATATATATATATATATATATATATACTGAAATGGAAACTTATTCTAGAAAACTTGAAAAAAAAAACTTTCTGAAAGAAATCTCTTCCGTATTTGTCATGAACACTGGTGGAAGGAACTTGACTTATATTCTGTTTGCCACTGTGTATCTTTATGACTGAATGTACTCAATAAAAACGATTACATTTCTAGGTCTCTCAACAATGGCATTCTTGATATGAAAAAAATAAGGACTAAAACAACTTTTGATTGTTTTGGCTTCTTCTTGCTGTTGTCCTCGTTGCTGTTGGCAATAAGGGGAATCATTAGGGACGGACTGCCTCGTCGGCTGATCCTCTGTTTAGAATCAACTCATTTATGTATGTAGTAAATTCTTGCTTAATGGAGCTGCGCAGCTGATGCGTCTAATGTTTAAAAGGATTTGGAAGAAGGTTGATGATGGGGAGAGGGGAAGAGAGGGTTAGAGGGGTTGTGGGGGGGGGGGCAAGCGAAGGGGAAGGAGGGGCAGCTTGGGCAGATTAGCGATCCTCCGTTTCAAAGAAGACTGTCAAGCGCCGTGCCCAGTACAGGCCTCAAATTGTGTCCGTTATTCTTCTAAGGAGACTGAAAACAGGTGTGTTTGCTTAGTACTCGTTTCAACATTAAAACACAAGACGTTCGTTTGCTCATCATTTACTTCTCCTAATGGGCCCAGAAGAGGCGCCCCTTTGGTCACTCCTAGGCAGGGGAGAAGGAGGGGAGGGGCTAAGAAGTCTTGGACGTCAACAGCTTGTTCTCTAAACCCCAAAAACTCTTTTGCGGATGCCACGGAGTGCCACCGCCGATGCGCCTCTGCCACCCTGAAGCACATCTCGTTTTCTCGGGACACGATCCTCCTTACCGCAGCCTCATTCAGGTCTACATTGCTATAGCTTAACGAGGTCCCTTGAGCGTAACCAGCTCTCGGAGGTTTAGCATTGTATTGACTCGAATACCTGGGTCTCAACTAGAGCAGTAAGAAGCCCAAGACGGAATGTCAGCAGCCTTTGAGCTTAGACGCAACTTTGCCAAACGAGATTAAGGGTATTAACGCTCCCGGGTGATTTGGAGCTGATTTTCTAAAGGGACGGGATGGGACGGTGTCCCTGCTAGCTGACGATATCTTGGGCTGTTTTAATGTCCGTCGTCCACTCTCGGGACCCTCAAACACCAACAGCTTTGAGGGTCATGATTTAGATATTGAGGTTGATTCCCCCCTCGGCTCAATCCTCTTTCTTGGGCTCTTATTTTTCAGGAAGACGATCACATAATCCTGGATATGCCGAATGCAAGATAAAACACGAGAGAGAGAGGAGAGAGAGAGAGAGAGAGAGAGAGAGAGAGAGAGAGACCAATGACCAGGTTTTTAGGTCAAGCGAATTGTCTTTTATTACGTCCAAAGTAAAAAGTTAGGAGGAATCGCTTCGTGCGACCTGAGTGAAAGCTTCCAAGGCGCTGTTTACTTCTAAATGAGAGCTTCCAAGGGGCTGTTTACTTCTAAATGAGAGCTTCCAGGCGCTGTTTACTTCTAAATGAGAGCTTCCAAGGGGCTGTTTATTGCGTCCAAAGTAGAAGCTACGATGGGGTCGGCGACGGTGAGACGGAAACCGAAACCGTCGAGTCGGGAGAGAGCTTTACGGGTTCGGAAGAGGAGCGTGGAAGTCGCCTTCCTTCTAGACCATCGTTCAAACGATGGCGCCATTGATGTCGAGTATTTGTGAGCTTCTTCTTCATCCTATTAAGAGGAGACGACATCCCCAAACTTCACCAGCTTTCCGCCCTTCAGCCTCCTCCTCCTCCTCCTCCTCAGACACTCAACCGACGGAGTCCCTTTAGCTTCTCCTCGACCCAGCGCTCTTCACACTCCTAGAGACAATGCTTAGTACCCTTCGAGAGTGACCTAACAGACTTACATCGGGGTCACAACCACACGATCGCTCGCTCAAGGGCCAGAAATGTGTTACTTGAGTGTTTGCACGTTACTCATCTCACACTCAATTCTCTCTCTCTCTCTCTCTCTCTCTCTCTCTCTCTCTCTCTCTCTCTCTCTTGCTCCTGCAGATGGCGAAACTCAAGGGATATCTATTCTGTTACATTTATGTAAAATAAAAAGAAATGGGATTATTAATGATTGTGCCATTTTCGGTTTATGAGATTCTTGGTTGGGAACCTTCTCTTGTGGTTGAGACCTCTCTTTCTTGGATGTCAACCACAATTTGCCTTAAAGCCCTGAACTTGGGTTAAAAATCGGCAAAGATTTCGATGATTTCATTTGTAACTATATTATTTTTTATGGAGTTCCTATTCTTAGAATGGAGGGCCATTTTCCTGTTTTCTGGTTGTCCACTTCCTTGGTCGGAGGTCCCACTCACTCGCTGGCTGCAGAAATCATCGTCAAGACCGAAATAACGGAGCTGCGCCCCTCCTCTCGCCTTTCTTCAAGTTAATAACCATAAAATCACAAACGAGCTTTCGGATACTAATAAAAAGGAGGCGAACAAGCCAACGCTGATATTACCTGTAATGCTAAACAATAGATGACCATGATTATAAGCCCGTGATAAACTTCTTTCAACTGGATATTAAGTCTCGTTTTTCCATGGCCTTTGGCTGAATTATTTCCGCAAAAAAAGAAGAGGAAGAAGGAAAGAGGAAGAGTATTGTGAATTATATCCACGAAATGCTCTGTTCTTTTCCTCAACTATTTTTTGGGTTGTGCGGAGTTGGTGTGTATATTGAGTGGTCGGGGTGGGGGGGGGGGGGGGGGGGGTGGGGGGGGGGGGAGGTGGAGGGGGGTTGGGGGGTGGGGTTGGGGGAGTTAGAGAGGGGGCGAGGCGGAACAATAAAGTTCAATAGTTTTTTTTTCTTGACCAACAGTAATATTTCAACTTTCTTCCTCTCGAAAGTGTCAGATGCTTCTTAGGTTTTAATTTGGGAGCACTTTATACTTTATACTTTGTAATTATCTGTAAAAGAAAACTGACGGGTTTGTCTGTCCGTCCACACATTTTTCTGTCCGCCCACAAATCTTAAAAACTACTGAGACTAGAGGGCTGCAAATTGGTATGTTTATCACCCACCTTTCAATCATCAAATATTCCAAATTGCAGCCCTCTAGCCTCAGTAGTTTTTATTTCATTTAAGGTTAAATTTAGCCAAAATCGTACGTCTGGCATCGATAAAGGCCAGGCCACCACCTGGCCGTGGTTAAAGTTTCACGGGCCGCGGCTCATACAGAATTATACCGAGACCACCGAAAGATAGATATCTATTTTCGGTAGTCTTGATTGTACACTGTACGGAAAACTATTACGCGGAAGAAACTTCGGCGCATTTATTACTTTTCGGCTTCAAAACAACTGCGAATTGCATTTGGTGCGTTTTCCTGATGTAATCAGCGCCGGATCTGATACCAAAAATATTGAACGCAAACTTTTATCCTTTGGAAGGCAAATCTGAAATTCGACTATTGTCTTCATTGGCTCGAGAAAACTTTCATCACAGCTACAGGTAGGAATTCATTCCTGGAAAGTGTCGATTTCAACACTTCAGAGAGAATGACTCACTTCTATTAATGGCGATTCGTTAGAGGTTTAGAAGAGAAACTCATAAACAGTTGTGAACATAGGCACAATAATAAAGAACACCATGACTGAACCTATTAGCTTGCGTTTCCACTTACGTTGCACAAGGGCTTAATTGTGTAAGAGATAGCTAAATAAATCAAAAAAATAAATAAAAAAAACGACAAATTCTACACACACACACACACACACACATATGTATATATATATATATATATATAATTATATATATATATATATATATATATATATATATATAGATATATAATCGTCTTCGGCACATTTTTCAGTATAATACTTAATGTAATAATTAAATCACTCAACTTACATTACATCTACTTTCCGTAATTTACCGAATATAGTCTGTCCAAAAGATAATTGCGCAATACAGTGTAACAAACTCAAAATAACTGCAACAATATCTCTTCCTCTGTAATCATGGCAATTTTCTAAACCATGTAGGCCCGACAGTTCTTCATTGCCTTTTCTTTCACATAAAATAATAAATAAAACAAAAGAAAATAACACAATAAAGAGGTCTCGTTATCTGGCTATTACTGCTTTCCGTGTTCGGTTTTTCATATTATGTAAAGTATAAAGTGTGCCCAAATTATATATATATATATATATATATATATATATATATATATATTTATATATATATATACACACACACACACGCACAACACACAACCACACACACACACCATATATATATATATATATATATATATATATATATATATATATATGTATATATTGTATGTAACCATAACAGCCTGAAGGTAATAAAATTCGCGTTGAGAATTACCGTCGTCCAGCCCAGGCTATCTCTCTTACCACCGGTCCCTTTATAAGCACAGAATAATAGATACTGGTCAGAGCCACGGGGCGGTACGTAACGTCCATAGAGTCATGACTTCCCGTCTTTTTCTTCCCCAATGTTAACCGCAATTTTTGACGGTATAGGATCATTAATAGTATCATTAAGTACTAATGTAATTTTCTCCCCAATTACATACCTTTCCTTTCCATAACATATATCATTTCATGAATACAAAGGAGAGAGAGAGAGAGAGAGAGAGAGAGAGAGAGAGAGAGAGAGAGAGAGAGAGAGAGAGTAATTCTAATTTACATCATTTTAAAAGAACCACGCTTCTTTTAATCTTTAGCTTATTTAATCTCTTTCAGATTAAGTAGAAATACTCTCAGTAATATTCAAAACTATCTTCTTGAATGAAAAGATCCCCCAAAACACTTCAACTTAAAAAGAAATATTTATCTGACTAATAAAAATCACATGATAAAGAAGAGAAGGTATATACACAAATTAGCATGGTTATTTAGAGATTAAAATAACCCGGTGTTGCAACAAGTAGTGAACTATTAGAATGTCCCCCTTTTTTTATTGGCCGTTTATTAGAATCTCATGAAATGATATTGTTACAAATATTCTTGATTCTTAGCGCCTTTAAATCCATGACACCGTTCGAAATGCTTTGTTCTTTTCGCATTGTTCTTCTCTCACGGAATGCATGAATAGTTGTTCAAAGGAGACACGTTTAAACTGAACAAAATTCTGTCGGTAGTTCTTATGCCTGAGATCTTTCGATTGATTTAAAGTCACACTAGGTAGTAACATTAGGAAAGTTAAATAGCGTCTAGCGAACGCACCAAGGAAAACTGCATGAATGTGAGGGGCACAGAAAAGAAGGAATGCAATTATAATAATGCACTAGTTATCTGTCTCTATGTGTGTGTGTGTGTGTGTGTGTGTGGCAAGAAATTAAAGTCAGGTACATCTAAACTTTCCGGGACAGGAAGTTATTACGATCACACCCGCTACTTATTAAACTTTTACTTTGGCCAATTAACCTGGGATGGGATCTGTGGAGTTTGGTTACGTCTACGTGTTACTTATCATTAGTTTTAACTTGGGGATGGCGTCACTAATAACTCACTTTGGACACTACCAGAATTGCCTCTTTTTTTTTCATTCTTTAAATGCCTTCCAATGCGGGATTTTGCCGAGAGCTTATATTCCTCTTTAGCGATAACGGTGCAAATATTTTTTAAGCAGACGACCGAGTAGGGCACAGTTGCCTGGATCGAGCTCGGACACCTCAAGGAAAAGATTACAAGGGACAATGCAAGAACAGCGTTGAACATTTTGACACTTAAACAGATATATTTGATCGAGCGAAGAAAACTGTTTAGGGCTGACCAGCCAGGTTGGCTCTCGAGTCGCAAAACATTCCTAAGAAAGGCCTACTTATTCATATGATTACGTGAACAAAGGATAATAGAGATTATGTGGAAAAATGAAATATTCTCGTTAACTGTATTTGCCCGTGCAACATTCTTACTGGTCCATTTCTGCTGTGACTTTCCAAGACGCCGTGAGGAGAGAACTATAATACTGAACAAGTCACCGTCCCCTGTAATACCAGAGAATGCAAGTGTCCTGGAGGGTTTAAATAAATAATATAAATATATAAGCACTAATAAGCAAGTAAATAGATGACAAGAATAAAACTCTTTGGACATATGGCGCAGGTAGAAGCTCCTTGCAAATAACTGCTTATGTAAACTTCCTTTACAATTTTACCAGAAAAATAAAATAAAAGATGAAAAAAGTAGACGAAATTCCCATGTGAACTTTAACTTCCACTTAACCTCATTATCTTTGGAGCCGGTTACCTGTAAGGGCCCTGGCTCCATTTCGTAGGACGGGAAACTGGACCCAATGGAACCCAACCACTTGGGGTCACCTTTGCTTACCGCACCTCTGTAACTCCCCTGACCATTATGATTCAGAACTTCCTGTCTTCGGCCGTCATTTGAATATCCTCTTTCCACTGCCATTAATATTTTCTACGTTCTCATCGGCTTAAGAAAACCGCTGGCGAGGTTATGTGAAAACAGGCAGTTACGCGGTCATGGGATTCGCTTGAAATAACAGAGAAATTCTTACTCAAGTCAAAACACTTTCCTAAAATATTTGTTTTCTTAAATGTATTTACAGTCTACTAAGACGATCGCTGCGCCTTTCCATCACAATTTTAAACATGAGTCTGTAATTTGAAATGATTCTGAAATTATGTAGTAAATGGCTGACATTTTATTAAGTATGATGCAAATAATTAATATCTATATCAGTTCTCTAGTAAATCGCTGATATTTATATCAATGCAAAATAATTTTCGTAACACTTAAAGAGAGAAAAAGATTATTTGTAAGAGTCTCCCTTGAAGCTCATCAACGCAAACCACCTATTTTCCCACACACTGTCCCCTCCCGTCAATGCCCCAAGCCTCCCCTCCCACCCCACCCCATTTTTCCTTTACGGATCCCCAGACCCTACAGGAAATGAATAAGGTAATTTCCAGCTATTTCCACCAACACTACTTTTGGCTACCGGTTCTTCCCATAAGAAACGCTGATTGCTACCAATGCACACACGAACACATACAAAGTAACAATACTTGAGTTCACATACATACATACATAATAAACGCAAACACACACTACTACACAAGATGTATTGTGTATTTCAAATCATAGACATTACATATATATATATATATAATATATATATATATATATATATATATTTATTTATTTATTTATATATATCCTTAAATCCACAGTAGAAAGGTAAGTGAAACAGGAATGGGAACAAGTACTTTCGTAGTATATACTACATTTGCAAGTTCACACTGAATATAATAGAAGCTGACAGACCTTATTTATACAAATACAGAAAGAGGGGGCGGGGCTACAGTTAGTTGATCTGGGCGGCGTGTTCGATATTCTCAAGTACGTGTTTCCTTCGTGCTACATTGGATATATATATAATATATATATATATATATATATATAATATATATATATATATATATATAATATTATATATATATATATATTCTGGTGAACACCAGAACATCGGATGCTTAAGTTTATACGTTAGATAAGAAAAATAAGATCTTAAACACAAACAATAAACCTTCATATTTTAGGTAGCGGTTAATACATTTATTATGAAAGCAGCTTGTACAAAACTTATCAGTATAATTTCTTCATTTCTTATTCTTTCTTAAATATTTTTTACTTATTTTTCATTTAATTCCTTCTTATGAAATCTTACTAGCATGAATTCTTTTTCAATTAGTCATTTAAAAAAAACTGTATTTGTCATCCATAAAAAGAATCCTTACATAGTGTTATCGTAATCATCTTGTCCAATTAGAGTTCTTTTGAAATAAATGCAGAGTAGTTTCCTGTGCTATTTGCCTTTTCAAAATGCCACGACAAAATAAAACTAACAAATATTTACGAAATAAACAAATGAGCTACGAAATCTTTCCCTTCTGGCCACGCACGATGACCCCCCCTTGTTATGTTTAATCACCACAAACAAATAGATCTCTTTCTCTCTCCGTTGCCTGGCCTCTTCCTCATCCTCCGGACTCCCTCACATCTCAAGATACTCACATTATCATCCTGCTCCTCATTTCCACATTTCTCACAACGCGACGACCGACCTCCCCCTCCCCCACCCCAGGCGCTTCCGTTTCCATCGACGGACTTGGTCGGGGGTCTGTCGCTTCCAAAATCCTTACATTATTTTCATGTTGCTTCTTTTTCCTTACATGAGGCACTCCCAAAGTGCCACTCCCATTCCCACCCTTTCAAAGGACACCCCCTCCCCCGCTTCTAAAGTCCTCACACGTTGCATCCTCTTGACATTTTGGGTATTCTTTCCATGTAGTATATACTCACTCACTATGCAAATTCTGATAGTAAGAAGTTGATTCCACCGAAAGTCCTCATCATGATTTTCATACTCGCCAACCTTCAGTCACTAGAGGGGCAATCCAAATATCACCCCCTTCCCCGCCCCTCACAAGAAAACACCATTCCCTTTACTATCCCCGTCACACCCCCTTCCAACATCACTCTCCCCCGCCCGCCCGGCCTTTCTCAGCTGCTCTAGTCCTAAAACAAACAATGGGAAGGACCCAATCTATAGACGAAGGGATTTGGACAAGTGACATCTATTGGCGTGTTACGGAGACACGACTGATGAATGGCAGCCGCCCACTTCCCGCCACAACAATAACAATAATGGCCAACTCTAATCACTGGGTATGGCCGATAGGGCTCCTCTGCCAGGTCTGGAAAAACAAAGATTAAACGCCATAACACCCATAGAACTATAACACTCACTGTACACGGGATTTCCATGACACTGTCGAGGGGTTGCTTATTTGGTCGTAATGAATGACACCTTGGGTCATCTCCCCGAAAAAAGTTGTCTTCACATTGTGTGCATTCTCATAATTGTGTATATGATAGGCATCCCCTTTTTCTCCATTCGTTCGTCCATTTATTTTTATATTTACTATTTCCTACAGGCTTTGTATTAACCTTCGGAGAAAGAGGGCAATGCCTAAATTATTGTTGCATCTTCTCTCAGCATTTGTGCTTAAAAATAAAATGAATGTACTATATGGTTCATACGAATAAAAAAATCAAGGCTAATCATTTCTTCAAGATTAATAATTTCTTAAACAATTTACAATTACATCCCACTCGTATACGTTGCGTTGTGTTGCTCTGTATTTTCTTGTTACAGATTTTGTAAAAGTTAAACACGCGTTTTGTCATTGAACACCTGCGTTACAAAGAAAAATTAAACGTCCTTTTATATCGCAGGAAATTAACACTGTTTACAACGATATAACGACACACACACACACACACACACACACACAGAGAGAGAGAGAGAGAGAATGACAATCTTATAAAAATCATTATGCACAACTACACAATAGATGCGGGCGGAGGGAGCGAGCGGTTCGACATTCTTCGCCGAGGAAGAAAGAAGTGGATGTCGCGGTTTCTTGGCATTTAGTCGGCACATTGCCTCCTTTTTGCCACTCATTTTCAACCTTATTTCGTTTGTCGTCTTGAATTCTTTCCCCGCCTCCGTATATAAGTCATTGTCACTGAGAGAGATACGAAACAAATCCGATCCGAGAGAGAGAGAGAGAGAGAGAGAGAGAGAGAGAGAGAGAGAGAGAGAGAGAAATAGCCCACATCGAGTATCATTCTTCCCGGCCCCTTCCCCCGTCCAATCCCCAACTTTCTATCTCAGAGGGCAAAATAAACAAACTTGCTCAAGACGCAGTAATACCTTCTCAATCTATATTTGTTGCCTAGAAAAAAAAGGATAGAAACGCGAAAGCGTTGCCCCGTTAAGATAGCTTTGAGTGTTACAATCTCTTAAATTTATCGACGGCAATATTCGCTCTCTCTCTCTCTCTCTCTCTCTCTCTCTCTCTCTCTCTCTCTCTCTCTCTCTCACTTGAGCGTTGTAATATACAATGAGTAGTGAAACTGAATTCATGATTGTTTCCAACTTTCCGTCTTGAAGCCTTTTAATAATTCTTTTACAGAATTTTGTATTTACCTAAACATGGGAATCGACGAGCGTCCGAAACCTTATCGACGGATTCTTCTCATTTTTCTCATCTTGAATCGAGACCAAAGCTACAGACAGACACTATGTGCCCTTGTTGAGACGTGGCCGAATTAGACAAAAAAGAGAGGAAAAGTCCATAAAGGTGTAAGGAGCTGTTAACCGATATGATATATCTACTCTTTGAAACCAGAACATTTTAAATAAAAAAAATAAAAGGAGAGAGAGAGAAGAGAGAGAGAGAGAGAGAGAGAGAGAGAGAGAGAGACTGAAAAGCTTGATCGTAGAGGAGTATCTATAAAACAGAAAAGGGAATAAATTGGGAAACAGGAAAAACAACAGAAATAAGCCCATCGAACACCGAAGCCGAGAATGACAGGTTCCGGACAAGCTCACGGATCACGATAAAGGTCAGGCACAGATGAAATGAACACAACACAGCGAGACGACATGCAACAGATTGATGTTGCTTGCAATGGAAAAAGCTTCTGCTTGCGAACCCGGGTCACGTGACCTGAGGGCGGTAGGGGTGGGGTCAGGTGGGACGTGGAGTGACATGGGGTGGGAGAGGGGGGGAGGAAAGGTGTGGGGGTGGGGGAGAGGGATTTTAAAGCAGATATCTTGCCTTCTTTCCCCCTCCGAACAATCACAAAATTTTCATACCGGAGGAATATTTCCATTTTTTTTGCAAGGGGTTGGGGGGGGGAGGGAGGGTGGTTGGCCGAGGGAGAGGTTGGGCAGAGGGGTCGGTAGATGGCTGAGGATTCCTGATGAAGAAGAAAGGAAAATAGTGTCTCCTATCCTGATATCAGGTGGCAACGATCTTCGGTGATTGTACTAAGTACGTGCTATGATACCCGAACACAATGGGCTTCGGTGGTTGTATCGTACTATTTGCTCTTGACATTTACACAGCAGACTTCGGTAATTATACCGAATGCATGACTTAATTAGATGCCAATAAACACTGGCCTCTATGGATTATATAATACTGGTTTCTTTGTTAGTAAAAAGTTTCTCTGTTAGCTATTTCAGTACAATGAGTGAACTGAATACGAACTAATGATATATCTGCGTTATAAAAAGAAGAAAAGTAAATAGATAAATAGACAGACACGAACAGATAATACGGAAGGGAACGAGAGGAAAGAAAGAAAGAAAGGCAGCACACAGGT
>NC_061100.1:76648512-76653512 GCF_015104395.2 Macrobrachium nipponense | reverse complement strand
AAGTGCTTGGGCATCTCTCTCTCTCTCTCTCTCTCTCTCTCTCTCTCTCTCTCTCTCTCTCTCTCTCCTTTCTAGTTTAATTACGAAGCACAAATTTCTCTATCTCTGTCTGTCTCTCTTGGGTTCCTTCCTTGCCTGTAGTACTTCTCGGAGGGAAGCTTAAAAAAAATAAGTATCATTATAGCTGACATGTTTGTGTTTCAGTTACTCTTATCATTTTTGTTTCTGGTAAATATTTTTTGTACATCAATTTAAAGTTGCTTCGTGTTTTACACGAAATAGAGCTTCATCTCTCAAATGCACTCCCCGTCTAGGAGTTCCAAAATAGAGTTTCATTAAAGAGGAAATCTCTCTCTCTCTCTCTCTCTCTCTCTCTCTCTCTCTCTCTCTCTCTCTCTCTCTCTCTCCTAAAACAACGGCGCGATCAAAAACTCCTTCGGTCCAACAAGGCTGTGAACAAGTTTCCCATGTTAACGAGTCCCAATCATTTGCATAGTTTGGCAAGCGCATATTAAAACGAAGATTTGAGCCTCGCACCCACCGCATACATGAATGCATAAAGATCGCACGGATCAGAATTCACCGTCGGTCCGGATTCTTGCTGATAAGAGCATGGCATACCTTCGTGCCCCGAGGTCAAAGTGAAAACGCCGTCGAATGTTTCCACAAAGATCGTTCCTTTGATGGCGTCCGAATGCTTCGAGGATCAACTGGGTTCGCGTCCGTGACGGCCGCCGATGTGGGACTTCATTAGTGCAGCGATGGTCACTTGTGAAAGTCCTCATCACTGAGGGATTCATGGGATCCATTTCAGGCGAAGTTCTCATCACTGAGGGATTCATGGGATCCATTTCAGGCGAAGTTCTCATCACTGAGGGATTCATGGGATCCATTTCAGCCGAAGTCCTCATCATGGAGGGATAAATGGGATTCACTTCAGGCAAAGTCCTCATCTGAGGGATGGGATAATGGGATCCTATTTCAAGGGCGAAGTCCTCATCGTGGAGGATTAATGGGATCCATTTCAGGCAAATCCTCATCATGATCATGGAGGGATTAATGGGATCCATTTCAGGCGAAGTCCTCATCGTGGAGGGATTAATGGGATCCATTTCAGGCGAAGTCCTCATCATGGAGGGATTAATGGGATCCATTTCAGGCGAAGTCCTCATCATGGAGGGATTAATGGGATCCATTTCAGGCGAAGTCCTCATCGTGGAGGGAATAATGGGGTTCACTTCAGGCGAAGTCCTCATCACTGAGGGATTCATGGGATCCATTTCAGGCGAAGTCCTCATCGTGAAGGGATTAATGGGAATCGGTTCAGGCAAAGTCCTCATCGTGAAGGGATTATTGGGAATCACTTCAGGCGAAGCCCTCATCGTGAAGGGATTAATGGGGTTTATTTCTGGCAAAGTCCCCATCATGATATGTTCAACAGGATTCTTTTTTGAGTGACGTCTAAATATTTCTAAATAGCGTAAAATTTCTAAATAGCGTAAAATCTTCCTAATATACATGAGCATATAGTACATAATACTGAGCTGTGATCCATCACACATGGTACCTGTATATGCATCACACATGCATACACACGTACCCGCGCCTGTTGATGCTGATGCGGTCTCTCTCTCTCTCTCTCTCTCTCTCTCTCTCTCTCTCTCAAGGAGGCAGGACCGGCCCCCAATGACAAATATCTCGGGATCAGGGTTCATTACCAATACATGGAATATGTCACCTCCTCCATACCCCGCGGAGCCAAGGGTGCATCATGAGGCTTATATTAATACCGGAATTATTGGGGTCTCATCCATACTGATTTGGCCTACATAAGAGGAGTTCTCAGAGAGAGAGAGAGAGAGAGCTTTTTTTTCTTGCTGACAGGTGTATCTTTAAATTTATTAGCTTTGTGATGTATTATCTTCTCGACTTGTCTTTCTCGTTTTCGTTCGAAGTTCTCCAAAAAACACTTTCCAGGAACAATTTATACTTATTTTCGAGTCTAAAATTAATTTCTTGATATGTACAGACATCTCATTTTCATTATCAAAATATGACTGCAATATTATTTCTAGACACAAACTTGAAATCTTAAACACATAAGTGGGACTAAACAGGTTATCATTATTAATAATACATTCTCTCTCTCTCCTCTCTCTCTCTCTCTCTCTCTCTCTCTCTTTAATGATTTAGAACTTGTTGGGATTTGTAAGAAAGCAATATTCCTCGTCTTAACAGAATGTGAGGGTGAAAGCCCTCCTTGACAGGATAAGCCATTTTTTAAGCCTAGCTCACTAATCAGCCTTTGTTAATGGTAATTAGATGCTCATTTTTACCATGAGAGAGAGAGAGAGAGAGAGAGAGAGAGAGAGAGAGAGAGAGAGAGAAATGAAAAATGAACAAGAAAGCGCTGGAAAAGGTGAGGAAAGTGAGTAGGAGGGGGAGGGGGGAGGTGGGGAGAGTGTTAGGTGTTTTGTAAGGAGAAGAAGTGGAGGTGGAGGAGGAGGAGGAGGGCATTATAATCTCGGGACGGAGCTGCAGCCAGGGCCCTAGAGAGTCTCAAAGGAACATGGTAATCCAGGCCACCCCTCCGCCACCCTATTACAAGTTGAACACTCGGCCGTCACTACCACAAGACGAATTACACCCGGGCCACATCCATCATGGGTATATCACCACCAACAATCCCTGTTACTCCTAGTCTATCACCCTCCCCAAACCCACCCCCTCCCCCTTACAACATATTCCTACCCTCTATCCTGCTCCTCCATTTCCCCCTCCAGCAAGTAGTGGTAAGCCAGGGCCAAGCCCCTCTTCCATTCCATTATTCCTCCACGATCGCATTGCCCAGTTTATTTCATTATGTTTCTTATCCTTTTGGCTCCTAACCTTCGGCCCCCGTCTGACATTTCATGGCCGCATACCGTGTGATTTCCCTCGAAGTCCAGACCTTGAATATAACTTATGATAATAAAATAAAATATAATACAATACTCGATGCATTTCCTGTGTTACACAGACTTCGTTTGCTTCTCTCGTCGCTGCAATGTAGAAAAATCGCCTCAGCGCTTTGGCCTCCTTCTCTGGTTTCTTAGTTCAATAGCGAAGTCTGTGATCATTAATTAATTCCTGCTAAGAAAACATTACCTCTGGTTTGCTGGGATAAAGAAGAACGAAAAGAAGAGGAGGAAGAAAACGATAATGTTTTGGACCCTCAGATTCATTTTCACATCGGCAATAATGAACACCTTTTTGTATATATTTTCACTGTAAATGTAATCATGCAAATATGAAAACGCCACCAACAAGTATGTGAAATGCATTCAGTACCAAATGAATTTTGTCATACACACGCATTTAAGCATATGTATGTATACACACATACACACATGCACACACACACACACACACACACATATATATATATAATATGTATTTTATGTACATAGTATATATATATATATATATATATATATATATATACATATAGTATATATTTGTATATGTATATATTATACATATGTATATGCATATAAATGTATAAAATGTTTATATATATATATATATATATATATATATATATATATATATATATATATATATACAAATTACTCCTAAAAAGGCTACAACGTTCGAGCAGAGCCACGACAAAAATTCACCAGAAACTGCAGTAGAAAAAAATATTCATACGAACGTAATCCAGAGTCAGCGTGGTACGGTATTTTAACAGCTCATTATTTATTCAGTTGTTAACTCTCCTCCTCTTCCTCCTTCATTTTTGTATTTTTTTTTTACTTTCTTTTCTAAAAAATTGCTTAAATAACTCTTGGCATTATTTCAGAATGTGTGCAGTACTGATTGTCCTACTGCGATTGCATCAGCGCATAACAACAGACTCCGACAGAAAGATAATATCAGGCTGCAATAACTATGATAAACAGACTATGATAAAAAGAAATATGATAAAAAGAAGAAAATATTCATGAATTACGATTACTGACACAAAAGTAGATAAAGACAATCTTCTTTTCGTGATAGTACCTTGGGTATTTTTTTTCATTAATAAGTGATAAAATAAAAAGGGTTATAAAACTAGTAGAACGAGAGAGATATTCGTTCAATGATATCGACAATTAAAACGAGATTCAGTAAGACGGCTTCCGGAGCAGGAAATACCAAAGAGAAAATGTATTTGCGTCAAGTATTCCCGAAAAAAATATTGAGGGTAATGAACTTCTATTTTGGGGCAAAGAGTTGTCAAAATAAAATATTACCGCTCAGTGAACTGTAAAAAAATATATTAATAAAATAAAAAAATTTAAATAAAAAAAAATAATAGAGAACGTAACATTAATCGATTATCATTACAATACCTTGTAAAGATAAAACTGAATCTACCTTCAACTCCAAGAACATATGACCAGAAGAGCCAATCGTAAGTGAAACTTTTCGGGTTTAATAAAAAAGAAGAAGAAAATCAACTATTAATTTTTTCCGATTTTTCAAGGTTTTAAATATAACTCTTGTTAAAAGTCTAAAATTTATTTACCTCTACAAAGTAACATGATATCTATAGAGACAAACTACTACTTGCCAAAATACGCTATGAGAATTTTTCACCTAAATACCACTTGACTGCAAACGAAGATCAGAGAGAGAGAGAGAGAGAGAGAGAGAGAGAGAGAGAGAGAGAGAGAGAGAGAGAGAGAGAGAGAGAGAGAGAGAGAGAGAGAGAGAGGGCGTAATCTAATTCCTCCTAAATAAATAATGTGGAGCCGTACATTCAACTCACCATGAAGGCAAAAAAATAAAATAAAATAAAATAAAATAAAAAGAAAAGAGAAAGAAAAGACCATCGCATGATCTGCAACCTCTGCAGATCCTGTGCCAGAAAAGAGCCGAAAACAAAGCGCAAAACCAACAAAGCATCTTCACTGCACATTTGCTCATTAATTAGCGGCTGGTGACAACACTTCTCCTCTCTCCTCCTCCTTCTTCTT
>NC_061100.1:76631012-76643512 GCF_015104395.2 Macrobrachium nipponense | reverse complement strand
ATTTAGTACATGCTGATGCTGCCTAACCACTGGCAGAGAGAGAGAGAGATTTCTTGAATTCTTTTATAACACATAGGCAATATATATAATATATATATATATATATATATATATATATATATATTAATATATTTATATATATTTATAATATATTATATATAGTATATTATATATAAAATATATATCTATATATATTATATATATATATATAATATATAATATATATATTAAGTGATAGGAAAAGGCGAGATGTGGAAGCGGTGCCCGAGAGTGAGGACCGGAGGACAAGAAAGAACATCTCTTCCCCGTGAATACATGAATGCTGATCACGAGTAAAACTCACCACTGAGATAAGATGACAACAACGCGACAGTTCGGGAAGGGAAGAGAGAGGGAGGAGGCTTTCCCAACAGCTAAGCATCTTCATCTACGCAATGCCGCCATCATCATTATCATCATTATTACCAACATCACCAACTTCTCTTAATGTATCACATACCTGCAAAAAGAAAGAGAGAGGAATTAGGTGAAAGTACAACAGGGAAATCTGACGGATTAGGTCACAATGTATAAGACTAAATTATGTTTGGGAGATATATATATTTTCCAATTTAAAAAATTTGCGTTTTAGTATATATATAATATATATATATATATATATATTATATATATATATATACCATATATATATATATATATATATATATATATATATAATATATATATATATATATACCCATATATATATATATATATATTATGGATATACAAATATATCCATATATATCTCTATTATATATAAATAAAAATAATATATTTATATATTTATATATATATATTATATATATATATATCATATATAGTATATATAATTTCATATATTTGCATATTAGGCACATAGGTTTATTGCCCGTAAACACAGGATCTATGTGGTACTGGTTGTTACGAGTATATTTTCATTTCATTCATATATGCGAGTTAACCCAGCTCTACCACTGAACATTAACAGTAACCATAGAAAAAGAAGAATACATACACGTTATGTGATTGTACGGTATACAGGCCTAACAGCTTTTTCTTAAAAAAAATAAAAAATAAGCACTATACCCGCTAATCCGCATTAAAACAATCCAAAAGTTTCATTGGGTATCAGCCACACAATCCCGTCATAAAAATGTCTGCACGTGAGAGAGAGAGAGAGAGAGAGAGAGAGAGAGAGAGAGAGAGAGAGAGAGCAACCCGTTCTCCTTCGGAATCGTACGCTCGTGCGTTGTATCTCATGAAACTGAAATTAGTTTTCTAATTTGGTTTAATTTCTCTTTCGTCATCCGGGTATGGAAGTCCAGAACTAAATAAGTGGCGATGAAGCGTAGCGTTATTTTCTCTTTCATTTACATTACTTGCCTCCAGCTTTCCCTCCTTCCTCATCATGCCCGCGGATTTGCTTCGTTTCCTCCTCCTCCTCCTCAACATACTAATGGTGAGATTAGATCTCCCCTCCCCCTTTTCATCCTCATAATACAACTGTATGATTAGATCTCCTCTTCCTCCTCCTCCCTTCTTATGCCATTAGATTCGTTTTCTTCTCCTTCTACTTCTATTCCACTTTATAATAACTGTTGGGGTTTCTACATCTCACTATTTCTTATTTTCCTCTCCCTTTATATGAGTTAATCGTTCCTCCTCTTCTTCCTCCCCCTTTGCTCTACTTCCTCCTCCTCCTCCTCTGCTCTACCTCCTCCTTTTTCTCCTCCTCCTCCTCCATCTCATGCCAATTGCAAGAGTTGATCCTCACACTTACGCGAGTCTACTCCTACTTCCTCCGTCCTTTCCTGTCATCTTCTCCTTCTCCTCCACCTCCTCCTCCTCCTCCTGCCACAGTTGTAGGAGAGCGTCTGTATGAGCATACCGTTGTTCCGGGCATCAGAGGAACTTGTGTAATGACGAACCTTGGTTCCCCCCAGGACTTTGGCGAGAGGTCATGAGCGTGACAGAAACCCAGGTGGTTAAGTGTACGCACCGTGTGAGAACAAAACTAATAAAAGGGCCAAGGAAGAGAGAGAGAGAGAGAGAGAGAGAGAGAGAGAGAGAGAGAGAGAGAGAGAGATTCAATCCTTCAAAAAAGTGTGTGAGAGAGAGAGAGAGAGAGAGAGAGAGAGAGAGAACTTTTTTCGTGGGGTATTCAATACTACTTATGTTTATATCTCATAAATTAAGATAAATGGGAATTAACACTAGAATGTTACATGTTCCGCTTGTGTGCGTGTGTGTATTTGAGAGAGAGAGAGAGAGAGAGAGAGAGAGAGAGAGAGAGAGAGAGAGAGAGAGAATAAAATCCTTCAAAAAAAGTGTGACTAGAGAGAGAGAGGAGAGAGAGAGAGAGAGAGAGAGATTCAATCCTTCAAAAAAAAAGAAAAAAAAAAAACCCTCAGCCAACATTTGTGCAACGTGGTTAGGCAACAACACTTCTCTTAAACATACCCACCGCGGATTATTTACCCGAAACGGGGCACGCGGACATTCGCAGAAGAGTAAAGGATCCCAAGACTGGATTTTGGAATCCTAATTTCTATGTTACTTCTTATCATCACTACCAGTACAATTAGTCAAGTACTATTATAATATCAATAATAATGACAATGACGATAATGAGAAAGAGAGAGAGAGAGAGAGAGAGAGAGAGAGAGAGATAATGATAAAACTGGCCTTCATTTCTCTTCACGCTTGAATTGTATCTGTGTCGAGGATGAGCTTCAGCGGGGACGAGTTAAAAGCTTGTACTCGGGCAGGTTTGTGTGTCTGTTCTACCCAGACTGGAATCGAAGCGCGTGACTCGAGGATTACTTATGGATAAGGAAGCGTGTGCCACCTTCCTCCCTTCAAGCCAAAGGACTTCAAGGAAACGCTCCCTCTCATCGTTCAACATGTTCTCGCACAAAAAATACCCATCTCCCTTGAAGGGAAAGACACTCCCGCTGCCTACAAGGACAGCTTATATGCCTTCGGCATTGTGAAAGCAGTAGGCCTAATCCACCTGCAGCGGCTGCAGCCAGGTGAGTGAATGGGAAGGTATCCGGCGACTGCAAGTGGACGAAGACGAGAGAAACCTCACGATCGCCAGAGAGACGAGGCGACGTTCCCCGTCGGGCCATCCTGCATCGTGACCCGCTGCGAAGAAACACACAAAAAGTATAATGGGCGGGTGGGTGTGTGTGATAAAGTAGCCAGCCTTATCATGGCTTGCTTAACAATATGCGCTCGAACTGGGAGTTTTTTGTCGCCAACTCATACTCTTCTCCATCACACGACCTGCGCGAGGCGGTTCTCCGTAACCTACTTTACAATTTCAGGTCTACTACTACTACTGATACTAATAATGATAATAATAATAATAATAATCACAGAAGATGATCACCGAAAACGACAAATCTTAAGACACCAATAATAATAAAAATAACGAGATGGAGAGAACACTTTTTTGATGAAGCAGAACTGCAAAGCGGGTAACCCCGAGACCTCATAGAAGGCCTAAAAGATAAAGAGAGGTTCATGAAAGGATTCACCTGACACAGATATTTACGTCACAAGTCGGGAGTTCGAATATTTGTTGTTATCAGACATTCTGTAGAGCTGAACTTTGCACTTTAGTATTTGAGTGACACTCTTTCCTCAACCAATTCTAATCCCTTCTTAGTAGCCCAACCAGGAATTGGATTTTTGTCTGAACTTCCTCATTGCCATATCTAATCTGTATTCAGTCATGCAGTAACGATATTTTTAAAAGTTAGAAATAAAATATTCAAAATTAATTTTCTTTTTAGAAAGCATGGAAAGGGTAAGGATAGAGAAATATGAGCTTAACTTAATGCTTTTCATAAGAGAGAGAGAGAGAGAGAGAGAGAGAGAGAGAGAGAGAGAGAGAGAGAGAGAGAGAGAGAGAGAGAGAGAGAAAGGGGTTTCTTAGGAAGCTAAGGTCTAAAAGAAGAGTTACAATCCTTCAAGAACTTGAAAATGCTTCAACAAAGGTTCGCTATCACTTCTCAGTCCTTCTCAAGGAAAAAAAGAAAGTTGAGAAAAAAGTACGGATGAAGGGAAAGCTGGGACTGGAGGAGCAATGAGAGAGAGAGAGAGAGAGAGAGAGAGAGAGAAGAGAGAGAGAGAGAGAGAGAGAGCAACTCTTCAAAACGCGCACAGTGCGACTGAAACGCCACAACTGGCATGGAATAGAAAACCCCGACAGTTGTTATATAAACCATTTTGTGCTAAAAATCATTCAATATCCCTTCGAAAAATGTTCTCTGTCTGCCTGTCTGTCTCTCTCCCTTGAACTTTTTTTACCTTTTTCTATGCTTCCGCTACTTTTCCACAAACAGTCCGTTCATTTTTACAATTTTTCTTTATAGGAAAATAGTTGATTGTTTGTTGAGGTCATGCACTTTTTATCCCTTTTAACTTTGTTGGTCATCGACACACACACACACACACACACACACACACACACACACACACATATATATATATATATATATATATATATATATATATATATATATATGTGTGTGTGTGTGTGTGTGTGTGTGTGTGTGTATGTATATATGTATATACTGCATTGGTATATTACATTAACATAGTAGCTCATTCCGTTACGTCGGCCTTCACCAAAAAGGAAAAAAAAAAAGATACGGGATCAGTAGCGAAGTTAAAACCCCGAACCCTTAACGAGGTTTGGAATGCAAATAACGAGCAACCCTTTCATCGTTAAAATGGGGATTTCATAGACGCCGATAATCAGCTCGAAAAGCCGACGAAAAAAAGGCGAAAACAGAAGAGCATCATAAATTTACGACCCGAAACACGAAAGGAAGAAAAAAGTCTTAAATTAGTGATGGTTCGGCTGCATAAACCTCAAAGATGGACTGATTTTACGACCAGCAGTTTGGGTTATCATCGGTGGAGGCTGTGCAGTTATAATCTCTCTCTCTCTCTCTCTCTCTCTCTCTCTCTCTCTCTCTCTCTCTCTCTCTCTCTCTCTCTCTCATTTATCATTTAAAGGTACAGAGACATGATATACAGAGAGAAAAAGAAGTTTGTATCTAAGAGCAGGGCATCATTTCACACCGCTTGCATTACAGAATAAGGAATTCTTCCTAGAGATGTTCAGGTTGGCATCACCTTACTTCTGATTATACAAGAGACAGGAACTAGTGAAAAGATTGCCGTGCTTTGCATAAAAAAATACTATCAATAATAGCAGGAAGTTAATAAAAAAGTCCTTCACATTAAGAAATAACAAAAGAAGGCGAACGCCAGAAGCCCTCGCAGAGGAACGCCAAGGCGAGAGAAGGCGGAGGTGAGGGCCAGTAGGTCGGGACGACTCGACACTTGACATTTTAAAGGCACTACTCCTGCCCTTGGCGGCCTGCTGACGCTCAGGACCAGTTTTTTCGGAGCAGGGAATTCTTCTCCTCTGAGCCGCCGGATAAACCCTCAAATAGAACTGCGCTCTGGCAAAGGAGTTTCGTCGTGATTTATTTGCTGACGCTGACGTCTCTAAGACAATGCCGCGAATGGTTCCCCGTCACGTTATAACTTCTTTGAAACAAAAGCATAGCTGAAGAACAACATAGTCAAATGCTAAAAAAGTTGAATATTACTGAATTGAGATTTCAAAAGAAGTATAACGCAACTATTCTGAACATCACAAAAGGTTCAGAGAATGTGCGTCTCGGAGATCATTTCGCTCCTTGAACATTCCTCAGAGTCATAATGATCTCACTGTTCTCCCGATGGGAAATATCACCAAGAACGTCACCGCAGCTAAGGAAGATTTATCAGATTGACCATATTGGGCGTCGGTAGGCAGACACGAATGCCACCACATCTATCACATTCTGAGGTATGGTAAACTTCTCTCCACGGTAACCTATAGCATACTAAGTGCTTATATACCGAACTATATAAGAAAACGTGCTTATATATATATATATATATATATATATATATATATATATATATATATATATATGATATATACACTAATATAAATCGATGGAAATTATATCATACATACCAGTTGTAACCAACGACTGATGATTTTGAAAAGTACGGCAATTATTACGAAATACAACAAATTCTTCCAAGGAAAAAACCCTCTGAAATTCAAATGTGACACGTAACCCAAAATCATAATGGAATTCTACAAGTAAAATCCCTTTGAAAATGAATAAAAAATCTTTCTATTGAAACTGGCTAATCCAGATTTATGTCATCTGTCCTAAAACGAACTTCATTCAGTGCGCATTTCCTTCTATTTTTTGACCAGAAGACGTTGATCATAAATATAACAGCCAAAATATAAATGTCAATAACAGACAACAGAGTTAACTGTTCATGGATCTAGCATTCTGACCGAAGTTGGAAAAGCAAGAAGCGCTAAGGCGACTTTGGCAGAAAGACTAATTGAGGCCATTTCATTCTTAACAATTTAATTCCGAAGTCGGGTATCTGATTTCACTGGGGTCGTTTTCCTAGGTTATTCGCAAAGAAACAATTGGTAACGCTTTGAAATCAACAGGGAACAAATACATATATTAATCACACCCAATAAAAATCAAAGATTACATTAACAAGTCCGGTGATATCAATATCACATATTGTAAAACACAACTGAAGAAAAATCGACAGAAATGTCAACTATGAGGCTACCCATCTCGAATTTTCTTTCCCACACCTATATTCCGGTAAATATAAAGAAAATCGTTCCCAAAGTTCATGGAAACAACCGAATGACAGATGTAGAGAGGAACTAGACTGCCAAGGAAGCAATACTGACCCTGACTGTTCCGTTCCCACATCAAGACACGAAGCCTCGCGGTCATCCTGACTGAAAAACAGTTACGCAGTCTTATTGCTTAGACAAGCACCCGCATGTCACTTGTGACGCATTCACAGGATACTGTCTGTCACAGCAAGGTGCTTATTCCGCCTACAGTGAACGGCAGGTAGGATAATGAGGATGACAAAGGAGAGCTGAGAAGAAGTGGAAAATCATGAGCGCGAGAATAAAATTGTGGCATTTGAAAGCAGAAAGAGATGCTGCTGCTACTGGTATTCTCCAGCTCTTCTTCCTCATCTTCTTCCTCCCTGTGTCTCAGGGTGAAGAGGTCACAGGGCTTGAGGCCATCAAGGACGGAGAGATGGTGGTCGGCGTGGTAACCCGTTATTGTAGTACCTTCTCTCTCTCTCTCTCTCTCTCTCTCTCCCCGAGTGTGTTTGTATGTGTGTGTGTGCATTTATGAATACGTATGTGCGTGTATGTAATATCCAGGTCTGTTTATTGCAAGTCTATCTTCTTCGTACGTTATCCATTTGCGAGTTTACAATCTGCTCGAACATATTGACCTTTTCTGAAAGTTATTAACATTTCGAACTCGACTACAGACCGAGTTCCCCTTTGCTTCTATTCACCTGCACCAATAATTGTGACTCATCATACACCACACGAGTAAAGCACACTGTAGATAACGCTAAAATTGAAAGTGTAATTGTTTTATTATCCTTTTAAAAGTGGACAAGATAACAAAATTCGAAGAAATACTGTTTCATCCAATATTACACACCATCTGTTCAACAGCACGCATAGAGAGAAGAGAGAGAGAGAGAGAGAGAGAGAGAGAGCAATCATTCACATGTCTACTATTCTCTCTTCTTCATGGCTCATTGAATCCCTTCTTTAGATCGAGTGGTTCCTCCACCATCTTGGGCATTCATGCGTTGGCTTTTATTCACTTGTCTTAATGAGAACCTAAGGCTGAACGAGGCCCTGGCTGTTATGCATCATCGTCCACAAAGCTGCTCTCGCTCCCTTGCATCCTTGATGATCATCCTCGATCTTTACGGCGCCTTCCGACGAGACCCCGAACCATTCCCAGTGGGATACGGAGGAGCCTTCGCGCCCTCTTCCGACACCATATCTTCCTTTTTCTCCGGGCACAGTCATGACCTCTGCGATGCCCTCTTTTGGAATTCCACCAATGAAAACACAGCGATCGATAACTAATCGCTGCGAGCAGTTCTGCGATGTGCATCGAGATGATTCTTATAGTCTCTTCGGACGTCACCTCTTAGGAAGCATTAGCAAACCAGCTTATCAGCGAGATGGCAATCGCCTTGCGATCACTTGTGAATACAGAGATGTGTGATTTGCAATATTCCATTCTGGTCGGAGTGAGGAGGAGGAAAGGGTTGTGTGGCGGGGAAGGGGGCATGGTGGAGGGATCACATATTCCTCTGAGGAGTGAGAAGTCTTATGGCATCGCCATATTGCGACTGAAGGAGGCGATGAATCTCGGAACTTGGCTGAGACGGATGTACCGTGGAGATACAAGCTCCCTTCTTCCCCCTCCCCCCTCCTTCCCCACAATCACCCACATCCTTTTTTAAGTGAGGTGAGCAAGAGGAGCAAGTGTTATTTCCAGGCGTGAATGAAGTTTTCGCCTTGAAATCGCGCTGAAGACCCACAGGAATGGAAAAAAAAGAAAGAAGAAGAAGAAGAATTGAGGAGAAAAGCGTGAGCGTTTCAGCACGACACTGCGATACTGCAAAGGCTCTCTTGTGACTTATAAAGATACTGTAACATCACTCCGTGATGTTTTCAATAACAATATATTTTGGCTGCTTAACTGTTAGAAATACAAACAACACAGCGATGAATATGACGCCAAAATGAAGGTTAATAAAAATATAACAGCAACCATAGAGATAAAAATAGGGTTTCAAAAGACGGTATATAAACAGATTGTCACATGCAGTGCTAATTTCATATCTAAGGCTCTCCCAAAATATGAACTTTTGTCATATATGTATGAAAATAAAAACAGGAAAATGTGACTCATCCATTGGGATCTTGGTTCCAACCTAAATTCTATAATTACTTTGGTATTTTGTGTTGGTAAATGAGTTAAACCTCTCTCTCTCTCTCTCTCTCTCTCTCTCTCTCCTCTCTCTCTCTCTCTCTCTCTCTTTTACCACAAAGCACAATTTTCGAAATACCTTGAAGATTCCTTACCTTTTCCGACAAACCTTTCTAAATAGCGCTCTCTCTCTCTCTCTCTCTCTCTCTCTCTCTCTCTCTCTCTCTCTCTCTCTCTCATCAATGAATCAAAAGCACAAAGAAAATCGTGCCTCTCGTTTGAATATCCATGAAAAAGGAAACTTTCTTTTGTTTTTGAGGTTGAAGATTCTCCTTTTGAAAAGTAGAGCGCAAGAGAGAAAGTCTTCACAAAAGAAGCCAATTTTTGTGGAGAAAGAAAAACGTCTGTAATAAGGAAATGGAGATAAAAAAAAGTATTCTCTCTTTATGGACAAGCACATTAAACACAATACTGTAGTCTCCCCCGATAAAGAAAAAGAAAAAGGAATTTTTGTATTATTTATTGTTATATAAACTCAGTGCAAATAGTTATTAAAGAATATACGCAGTTACAATAGTCAAGTTTCGCTGCACCACCCTGTAGCAAGCTAAAAAAAATAATAAACAAACAAATTAATAATAAAGAAGCATGAAAGGTCAAATGAAAACAAATAAGCCTGCGCTGGCCAAAGGTCACAATCAAAATAAAATGCATAAATAATAGAGTAACTCATTGGCCTTCCTCTGCGAATACTCTAAATGAAAATAAACAGGAAGTCAGAGCAAGAGTAACGAGAAGAAGAAAGCTATAAAATCAGAGATTATAGATAAAGAATCTTTACTCGGGACGTTCGATTGTGATTGTTACGAGGGTGAGGGGGTGCCTGGGATTCCGTGGTTATATCTACCGAGAGAGAAGGGGGGGGTGGGCGGTGAGAGTTTAGAGGCCAGAGTCAGCAAAGGCCCTCATCTACCCCCCGCGGGACACGACAATGACAACGCCGTATGACGACGCTTCATAAATGACAACAGTTATAATTCTCCTTCATCTCTGCCATAGCTGATAAATGGCTTCTCGAACCGAGATGTTTAAGTGATAACAGAATCCCTTGGTGGAACCGCCGTTTTATATAAATGCGTGTTCTGCGTGTGGCGCTCTTCTGGGATAACGAGATGAAGCTCATATTCCTCTGATTCAAATGTGAAACTGGTAAGAACAGGAGATCGTCTTCTCTGAGAACGAGAGATGAAGCGCAAATTCAAATACCAACTACAGAGACTCGTTACACAATGTACTACAGATGACTTGCCTTTGAAGACTCAGTCAGCGAAAAGTGAGTTTATTGCTCAACTGATTCATACAAAAAGGAAAGGAAAATAGAGTAAGAATAAGGATAAAAAACAAAAATACATCGACATTAATCACAAGCGCAATTGAAATAATGACTGCCATAATAGCAAGAGTGGGCATCTGCCTCGGTCATTAGGCAAACAAAGCAACAAGAGCAGAACAACAGCAAAAAGCAGCGACGCAAACAAAAGGTAGATGAGACCTGCCATAAAGAAAGTCATAGCAGGAGCAAAGGAAGACATTACAATCAATTACAAACGCCAAGCAAAAAATCTAACACATCCAGAAACAAACAAAAGAAATAATAATCAAAGAACGACAGTAACTTAAAATATGAAAGTAGTACTATGCTCCCCCAAACAAATTCGGCAATAAAACAAAAAGTAGCATGAAAAACAACACAAAGGAATCGTAGCATCCCAACAGCACTTGCAGCAGCGGAACAACCGTACTGGTCAGCCCCCATCACTCAACCCCCCTGAACCCCAGACGCCCCAACCCCCTCTGACTAACCCTATCCCCTTTGAGAAGAAAATATGAATAAATTGCTTGCTATTTAGAGGAGAACGAATTGAGGTCAAGTCAAACTACCACGGATTGAATCACGAGTTTCTAATGAAGAATAAATTATGTACGCACCTAACATCGCAGGCACATTTACGAGGCCATAATCACACACGATGGGAGCTTTTCATAAATGTGCAATCACGCGGGTATGTGTTTATCCGTACATAAAAGATGAGTGGCTAATACTGAAGATCTTTTTTTAGGGACGCAAGCACCTCTCTCTCTCTCTCTCTCTCTCTCTCTCTCTCTCTCTCTCTCTCTCTCTCTCTCTCGTTGTTTTATTTCATAAAGCAACTGAACTCTTTTTCTCTCTCACTTTAACTTTGTTTTGTTTTAACAGCCAAGTACCTCGGTTGAATCTCTCTCTCTCTCTCTTTCTCTCTCTCTCTCTCGTTGTTTTATTTCTTAAAACAATTAAACTCTTATTCTCTCTCACTTTTACTTTGTTTTCTCTTATCAGCCATGTACCCTAGTTGAATCTCTCTCTCTCTCTCTCTCTCTCTCTCTCTCCTCTCTCTCTCTCTCTCTCTCTCTCTCTCGTGAGAACGAGTTCTTCCTCCGACGGGCAAAGATTCTTGTTGGAGCTTCCAACGCCGAGGGGCAGGACATACGAAAGCCGTTTATGGAATGCCGTGGCAGTAAAAGGAAATACCCAACGCGGGCAAATAGAAAGTCAAATGCAAGGAAGCCAGTGAGTGAGTGACTGGAAGACTCGGAATGAGGAAAGAGTCGAAGAAAGACGAAGTGGCAGACAACTAAAGGCAAGACAAAATCGTAAAAATTAATGAGTAAAATGGAGGTGCCAACGAACTCAAAAATGAAATAATGAAAAACTATTAAAATGAAGGAAAGATCAAGACCAAAATAAGTTATGACAAAATTTTAAAAGGCTTAAAAATGATGACGATATAAAAGAACACAAATATGAAAATAGGAAAAACTGTGCACAAGCAATAAAACAAGTGTATATAACAAATCTTAATAAAACATGGTAGATACAAGTTAATGAATGAGATGTGTCTATTCACATTAAATACCAGAAACCAGAAGTAATATTTAACCAAACTGAAAGTAAGGCAACGGAAGGTTACCTTTTGAATTAACAATAATTCGTAAACAAATAATCTGTGATAAATAATGCGAATCTGTTGCACCCAAAAATGAACAGAAAGGCCAAAGAATAATAGCAGAATTCGTGCCTGTGGAATATAGCATTACACAAAAATCTCGACTATTAAGTAACGACAGTTGCAAAATACAAAAGATTCCTCAATATAACAACGGGAAAAATATCAAAGTAAAAGAATATTTCGAACACGAAAAAAAAAACAAGAAGATTGCAAAATCAAGAGTAAATCAGTTAACTACAAACATGATCGTAAATAATCGCAGAGACAAGGTCGGCATCATTCAAGATAGACTGGCATCTTATCTTATGAATAAAATAATGTTTAGATATAAGGACAGGGTAATGTCGGGGAAAATAAAAGTGGGGTGATTAAATTGCATTTTCGCGTAAAAAAAAACACACACACATACACACACACTCACATAACCACAATATTAAAAAACAGAGTAGCCTTGATGTCAAGTCTTTCTGTATACGAAGGAAAATAAACTTGGATAAATAAAAACTTTGCGAATCAAAATATATAAATATATTCCTAATGC